>NC_081350.1:44289000-44332220 GCF_029784015.1 Lycium ferocissimum | reverse complement strand
TTTTAATTTAACATATTATAAATTTTAATTTTTACATTTAGATTCCTAATATACCTATTTATCTACACCATTACTATTCATTAATATTTTATTTTATTTTTTTATTATATAACACTTTTAATTTAACATATTATAAATTTTAATTTATAATTTTAGATTCCTAATATACCTAATTATTTTTTATCTAATAGCTTATAATATTAATTTTACATCTTATTATGGAGTGTAAGTTTTATAAATTAATTTTCGTATATATTATTTTATATAAAATTGTAAGGTAATTTTATTATAAGTTATAATTGTATTAAAAAATATAACCATCACAAAAAATGAAAAGTGCAAATATAAAATATAATATGTTGTTAATAAATAACACAATGTTCAACAACATAATAATTTCGAATATATAACACAATTATAGCATAATGTTCAATAACAACATAATGATCAATAACATAACAATGTTCAATACATTAAAATTGAAAATACATTAAACAACATAATAATTTAGAAAATTATAACAATAATTTAGTATTCTGGTGGGTCGTTTCCAGATCCACCAATATCATTAAAATATTGAGTGTATATGGGGAGGATTGTTGTGGTTGTAGTCATTAAAATTGTTGACTTCTTTTATCCATTATTCGTTTTGTTCTTGTCGAATAAATTCACGAATATTTGGATCACCAATAGAATCCAAATTCGACAATAAAATTTTATTTTCTTCTTTAAATTCTTTTAGTTTCAATGCATTAGTAGAGCATTTATGGGAGCAACGTACTAATCATGGAAGTTGAATATTTATGTAGAAATTAAAATAAATTCTACCTTAATGTAAGAGTATTTATTTAATTATATTTTATCAATGATTTCACTTTTATTTGAATTATCCATTAATATGTATAACGTATAATATTTGCTTATAATTTATATTATTTAAAATTTTATGGTATAAAATAATTTTATATTAAATGATTATATAACAAAGGATTATGAATTACATGGGATGGATATGTAAAAAAAAAAAAAAAAAATTTTTTTTTATGAAATTAAAAATAAAATTTAAGTAAAAAAGAAAATAATATAATATAAAAGAGAGAGAAGAATATAAAATGAATATTCTTTTTTGGTGCAAAAAATGATGCAATGGATTGAAGTTAATTTGCAACATTTTGTTGTTTGCACCATTTTGGTACAAAAAATGATGGAATGGGTTGGAGATGGCCTAAAGGAGCAAAATTCCTTACGGAGAAACAAAAAGCTATACAAAACTTTACAAAAAACCACAATTCTTCCTAACAAAGTTTTAAAAGTTCTAACCAATTCTTTGTAGTGTTCGCATTTATTTCTGTGTTTGTGTCTCTCTCTCTCTATATATATAGAAGGGTCGCCTGAAAATGTCAACTCCGACCGCCCCTTCTCCTAAAATCACCGCCGTCAACTCCACAAGTTCCACCTCCGGCCACCCCAACCCCACCGGCAACCTCTCCACCACCAACAACCACCCCATCACCTCCACCAACAACAACTCCGACCCCACCAGCAACATCAACTCCACCACGGCCGACAGATGGTGGAGGGTCATCATCGGGAATATACATGAAACCTACAAATGCTTTTTTTTCCGATAATCATGGTGTTCGGGCCATCTTGGGCACCTCGACACGGGGCACCTGCTACTCCACCAGCACAGGTACCAACAAACTCTGTCAAGGCTTAGACAGATGGGAAAATCACCTTTATGGTTCTAGCTATGAAAACACTACCATTTATGGAAATGCAATAGCCTAGAAAGATTTCGTACATATAGCACTTCTTGCACGAGTATAAAAACATAAAGAAATACTCCTTCGGTCTCAAATTATCTGATTACACAGCCCTTAAGACACATTAATTAGAAGGGCTTTTCTTAAACTATTCTATCCTACATTGATATTTGAACAATCATAACATTACTCATAATTGAGGTGTTTATAGTCTTCAAGAACAATAACGCGAAATGGGAAAAATATACTCCCTCCATCCCAAAAAAAAAAAAAAATTGTCTTAACTTCTTTATTAGCTTGTCAAAAAAGATTGACGCATTTCTATATTTATAAATAATTTAACCTCATGAGACCTTATTTTGGACCATACATTTAAAAATTATTCCTTTATTTCTTAAATTTCAAATTTCGCACCAAGTCGAACTAAGACATCTTTTGAGACGGAAGGAGTAATTAATTTTGTGTTCAACTTCTAATTCTAAAACGACAAATAATCTGAGACATATATTTTTAAAAATCGCGACAGATAATTTGGGACAGAAAGAATAGTAATATATAAAGCGAGAGAGAGAGAGAGATAGAGATCGTACAACAGGATTACGGTCATTAAGAAGAGAAGGATTATCATTATGCAAGTTTTTGAATGCAACAACATCACCAGATTGTGCTAACCCATGAATTGTTATGTTTCTTGATGATCTTGACCGTTGATCTCGTATCCTCTGCATATTCTTTTCTCTATTTTTCCTCTCTCAGATATGGAGAGGTAAAAGGAATAACAGAATTTTATGGTGTCGGTGGAATGAAAATTGAAAAATGGTTTTGAGTTTCTCAGGGGAATTTTGTCAAACAAGTCATAGGCAAGTCATTATTGAAATGAAATGAAAGGGAATGGAAGTTGCTGCATTGCGTACACGGAATCGGCAATCTAGTAAGCCGTGGCCGGTGATTTTTTAATCCTAATTTTATGGCTTTAATTAGGATACCATTATGGAAACCTTTTATCCTTTGTCCTTTTATAGCAGTATCTGGCCTTTAATTTTAGAGAAATTTCAGAAATATACAAGTTAGTTACTTATATTGTAAAAAAAAAAATAGACCAAAACTTATATTACAAAAAATAGCCTAAAATATACAAACATTTGCAGACATATACACACTTATATCAACACATATCAACATATACAAACACATACAAAGGCAGAGAGAGAGCGCGCGAGAGAGAGAGAGAGCAGAGAGAGAAAAGTTTGAGTCATTTTTGTAAGAATTAAAAAAATGGGTCAATTTTTGTAGCATTGTTGCCCCAATTAACATACAGTGTAATTTTCTCAATATTTTATACACTCGGGGTCGTTCAGTAGCTGGTCAGAGTTATGCATGTATTAATAATGTAAAGATTAGTTATGATGGGACATATGTATTATTTTATGTAGAGATTAGTTATGCAGGGTTTAGTTATTAATCCTTCCGTCTCAAAAAAGATTGTCTAACTTTTCTTATTAGTTTGTCCCAAAAAGATTGACATATTTCTATATTTAGAAACAATAATAACTTTATCATATGATTTATAGCCACGCATTTCTACATTTTGGACCACACATTTCAAAACTCTTCCTTTATTTCTTGAACTCCGTGACAAGTCAAACTAAGACAATTTTTTTGGGACGGAGGGAGTATGTATTAGTTATTCCATCTTTCATCCTGCATAAAATAATACATATATTTCCTCATAACTTATACATGTATCAGCTATGCGACAGGGGCGGACCCACGTTGAACAAAGGCGTGTCAAGCGACATCGCTTCATCGGAAATTTAATTTTTACTAAACATATATATCGCATAAAAGGATATATTGAAAGAAATGACATCTTGACACTAAATGCCGCTTGGTTTGTTGGTTGAGCGCCTGATTTTGCTCTTTGGAGTTAGGGGTTTGAACCTCAATCGGAAAAGAATGGTAGAATTTGGAGTATATGGGTTAATAAGTCCATCTAAATTTTCTATTATATATAAGTGTGAAGGAGGGACTAACACAGCTGTGACTGCTTGTACCAAAAGCTTTATAAATTATACACGCAATGAATGCTTGTACTAAAAGCTATATAACTTGTACATTTTAACTAAGTACTTTTTTATTCCACGTGGATATATGTCATAATACTTAATATTTATTCTCTTCTCATGTATAGACGTATGCACTTATTTATTTTCTCCGTACACTTTTACTTGTTCACTTTTGACTTTTCACGTTCTTTAAGAATTAATAAATCCCACGTGGACATATGTCATAGCACTGAATATTTATTCTCTTCTCATGTATACACGTATGCACTTCAATTTTAATTCTCCGACACATATTTATTTTCTCCGTGCACTTTTACTTGTTCACTTTTGACTTTTCACGTTCTTGCTGAATAATTATTCTCTTCTCATGTATACATGTATGCACTTCAATTTTAATTCTCCGACACATATTTATTTCCTTCGTGCACTTTTACTTGTTTACTTTTGACTTTTCACGTTCTTTAAAGATTGATAAATGAAGTAGTCATAGTACTGAATATTCATTCTATTCTCATGTATACACATATGTACTTCAATTTTAATTCTCCGACACATATTTATTTCCTCCGTGCACTTTTACTTGTTCACTTTTGACTTTTCACGTTCTTGCTGAATAATTATTCTCTTCTCATGTATACATGTATGCACTTCAATTTTAATTCTTCGACACATATTTATTTCCTCCATGCACTTTTACTTATTCACTTTTGACTTTTCACATTCTTTAAGGATTAATAAATGAATTACTCCCTCCGTCCCATATTACTTAGCCACATTACTTGACTTTTCACGTTCTTTAAGAATTAATAAATGAAGTACTCCCTTCGTCCCATATTACTTGGTCACATTACCATACTTGACTTTTCACATTCTTTAAGAATTAATAAATGAAGTACTCTCTTCGTCCCACATTACTTGGCCACATCACTAAAAATATATGTCTATTTTTCTATTCTATATTTTTCTTATTATATATAAACACCCAAGGTGGACAAACACAACAACAATAAGCAACTAAAATTGCACTCTAAGCATGGACTAACATGTGTACATTTCAGAAGTTGAATATTAATTCTACCCTTGTGTGTTTACTTTTTAAGTCCCCACAGGTTCACAGTGTCTTAATTGTCCTTTTATTTCCTTCATTTGGCATATACTCCCTCTGTCTCAATTTAAGTGTCTATACTTGACTAGACAAGGCGTTTAAGAAATAAAGATAGACTTTCAAATCTTGTGGTTCTAAATTAAAAATGTGTATAATATAATAAAATATCCTTTGAATCTTGTGATTATAAACTTAACATGTAAGATATTTGAATTGTCAACTTGTTAAATATAAAAAGAGGAGGAGATAACCAAAATAAGATAAATTTTAACAACAATTGAGAAATTAAGGGGGGAAAATAAGAGGAAGGGAAAAAAATATAGAGACTCACTAAGGAGAATCGCAGTATCCTTTGCAAAATATACAAACCATAAAGATTAACTAAAGTAGATAACTAAATTAATCATGTTGAGCCCCGTGCATCGCACGGGCTAGTTTGCTAGTTTTGATATAGATTTGTATGTCACTTCTTGGTTTTATAAATTCTGCAGGGCGGATTTGTGCTACATTTCCTATTATTGTTGTTTGGGTTGAGCTGCTGCTTTTTTAAAAACTTATCAACAACAAACGATCAGGTCTATCACATTCTTGGACTGGGTTAAAATTTCCCAAGGCCCAATGAAAATGGGTTTTCTGTTGGGCCATTTCATTTTCCTTGTTATCTGAATCCCTTATCTGAATGACAGAACTGAGTTATAGAATGAAGCAGAAACAATTTGAAATCCAAGGTATCTTTCAGTGATTAGAGTCTGAATTGATTTTTTTTTTTTTTTTTTTTTTTTTTGATTTTTTTTTTATATGTAAAGTGGTTGTGTAGTTGAATCACACAAGAATATTTTGTCCAGCTACTTTTTTCATAGTGATTGTGTAACATAGTTAATAATTGTCTCGGATAGACAAAGGATCTTATGTAGCGGAGCCTTGGAGCAACGGTAAGGTTGACTCTGTGTGACCTATAGGTCACAGAGTCGAGCCGTGAAAGCAGTGAAATGTTTTGTGCACCAGATTGCTCTTTTTTAGACGAAGAATCTTAGGTGAGACCACGTGTACATCCAACTAAACCTAAATAATTCGAAATAAAACTTCCTCAAATTGTCATACAATCAGTAAAATTATTTTAACAATTAAACATTCGTTACAATAATTATAAAAATTTAAACTCGTAAATAGTGTATGAAGTGTTTTGTTAGTAAGGTAGCTGGTTAAATCGTTAAGGAAATAACAATTAAGGGGCAGTAGAATTTAATAGTTTTAGCTCAGATTATACATGTGTTGATATATTTACTAGATACGTACATATAATAAGTTATGAACATAATACTTATAAATGAATTAGGGATTAGAGGAGGGGGGAGGGGGGATTGAATAGAGCAACAACTCCTTAAACTTGCCGGTATATTTCTTTAAAACACTCAAACTATTGTCCGTTCTTGTTAAGCACCTGCACAGTACGTTAGAATGTGTTTCTATTAGACAATTTCAGTTCAAATTTTTTTAAAAAAATTATGAGCATGTTCTCAAGCGGAAGTTTCAAGTACCTTGGGTCCATAATATAAGGAAACGGGGAGATTGACGATAATGTCGCAAACCGTATTGAAGCAGGGTGGATGAAATGGAGGCTCGCCTCTGTAACGACCCGTTTGGCCGTTATTGCTTCTTTTTTTTTAATGCTTTTGACCCTTTCCCGAGCTTTGTTAGCTCACATTTGACCCGAGGGGACCGTTGACACGCTTCCTGAGGTCTTTGGATATGATTTGGGCGATTTTGTGAAAATTTGGGCTTAAAGCGAAAAAGAGTTGACTCATAGTTGACTTTTAGGTAAACGGACCTTTTTCGGTAATCCGTCGATTCCGAGAGGTCCGGATGGTCTTTTAGAACTTGTGTGTATATTCGGTTCGATTCCCAATGCACTCAGGTGTATTTTGGGACTTGGGTTGGAAAGTTAGTTTTGAGGTATCGGGGTTGACTTGGTCAACGAGACCACCGATGGGAATTCCGAGGCCACGAGTACGTTCGTAGCGCGTTTTTTATGTATATCTGCATATTTGGTTTGTGTCCTGGAGGTTCCGGGATGGTTTCGGTTGTTGATTCCAAGTTTGAAAGACACTAGAAGTTTCTGGTGTCTGGTGAGCGGAGCGGTGGGGTGACCGCTATAGCGGTGGTTTGACCGCTATAGCGGCTGACAGACCAGATTTTATATTTAAAAGCCCTAAGCCTTTCATTCATTACTCACTCCGAAAATAGAGCTTTTGGGAGCATTTCAAGGCATTTCTTGGGGGAGTATCATTGTGGTAAGTCCTTCCATCTTCATTACCATTCCATATTCCATTAATCATCATAGGAGATCCATAAAATATGTTAGTTTCTTTAAGAACTTGAGGATTAAAAGAGGGTTTGTGGGTTCTTTGTTCTAGGCTATAAAACCTTGAATTATTGATTGGGTTAGCTTCATTAAGCATGGATTTGATGATTAGAATCTATTATTGCATGATTCCTTCCTAATAAGTGGCTAATTTATGAAATTGAAAGTTAGTGTTCATACCCAAATTTGGGGGTTTTGCCTAGAATCCGAATTTAAGTGATTTGTTAGTTCTTCTAGCTTAAAATTGATGGGAATTGATCACCTAGAACATTAGTTTCATGTTGAGACCTATAGATTCCTTATTCCATCTTTCTAGTTCATAAACCCCATTTCATAGGTTAGGATTTGGGTCTTGAATAGAAGTAAGGTTCGAATGATGTTTCTTCTTGATTCTAATTTCATGATTCGGATATGTTTAGACTTCCATTATCTCGAGGCTCAAAGGAAGGGAAAGACTAAGGTTTGATTATTGGAGACTTTGTTGTTCGGCTCTCCAGGTAAGTTATGGTTTATCTTATGGTGAGACTTCGATTAGCGAAACGTTTGTCTAGATGATATTGTCGGAGAATGCATGTAAACCTTCGGGTATGAAGTTGGGTTGGATATTGTCTTAGGTTGGGCCTTGTTGTATGATTTAGGGGCTAGCCACCCCGTCATGGTGATTTACTTATCTTGTTCTATTTACTTATTGGCTCGTTGCCACGTTGAGACATTGGAAAATTGTGACTAGTGATATATCATGACTATGATATTGCGGTACTTTACTTGATTGGTATTGAGATGAGATTGTGATTTCATTGTCGCTTATTGTGTAGCCTTATTACTGATATTACTTGTGTGCCCTATGTGGTACTGTTTGGGATTGAATTGTTTGTTGATATTACATTGCATCATATTCATACTCATTTTCATGATTCATTGATATTGCATGGTTATGGTACTGATGATGATAAGTGAGAGAGTGTAGCCTCCGAGGTTTCTGCCGGAGAGCATAAAAGAAAGATGAGAGTCCGTGATCCGAGGTCATTTACCGGAGCGGACTGAGTGCACGTTGCCCGAGGTTTCTTGCTGGGAACGACTGAGTGTACGTTGCCCGAGGTTTCTTACCAGCAACGAATGAGTGTACGATGCCCGAGGTTTCTTGCCGGGATCGAGAGAGTGCTCGTGATCCGAGGTCACTTTCTGGAGCGAGTGGTACATGGACTTCGCGGGTCCCCCATGGATTGTGCTGCCGAGATGTGATGGTTCATCGTCGGAGTACATGTGTACGGTGCATATGCATTGCATTCATCATATATATATTATTGCATTGCATTGTACCTTTTGGTTTCCTATGATATGTTGTGATACGGTTGTGATATACTGGTTCGGAATGATTATACTGAGACTTGGCACAGTTGGGCTTAGATGCTATAACATAGGTGATGACTGTTGTGATATGATTGTGATGTACTGGTTCGGATTGATTATACTGAGACTTGGCACAGTTGGGCTTAGATGCTATAACATAGGTGATGACTGTTGTGATATGATTGTGATGTACTGGTTCAGATTGATTATACTGAGACTTGGCACAGTTGGGTTTAGATGCTATAACATAGGTGATGATTGTACCGTGGATATGGATTCGTGTTGATTTGTACTTTGTTGGTTTACGTGTTTATCTTGCTTTGTAGTCTTTATATACGTTAGCTAGTCTTAGTCGGCCTATGATACCTACCAGTACTTGTTGTTTGTACTGACCAGTATTTGCTGCATTCTTTTAAGAATGCAAAGTACCAGGTGGGATCCATTTCTACTCCTCGTGGCTAATATTCGAGGATTGCTGATCCAAGTCTCTTCAGGGTGAGCATGAGGACGTTCGCTGCCCGAAGACTCTTCCTTTTATTATGTCTTTAATTCCATCCCGAGACATAATTTTTTAGACTATTTATGTAATGCTATTATTCAGACTTATAGTATTTAGTTAGATGCTCTTGTATGACCAGACCGGATACTAGGGTGGATTTCATTTACTTTCGCATTTTCTTTATATTATTATCGCTAGACTTACGTTAGTCTATCTTCTTTCGCTTTATTTACGTTTTTATGATTGTTGGGATAAGGGTTCGCTTACCGAGGTAGGAAAGGTAGGTGCCCGCATGACTTAATGAAAATGGATCGTGACAGCCTCCGGGGTGCTTTGTGATAAGAAGGTGTCGCCTAGGCTGAAAGGTAAGTTCTACAGAGTGCTGGTTAGACCAGCATTGTTGAATGAGGCAGAATGCTGGCCAGTCAAGGACGTTCACATTCAGAAGATGAAGGTAGCGGAGATGTGGATGCTCAGATGGATGTGTGGTCATACTCGGAGAGATATGATTAGAAATGAAGCTATACGGGACAAGGTCGGAGTGGCCTATGTGGCGGACAAGATGAGAAAAGCAAGACTGAGATGGTTCGGGCATGTGAAGAGGAGGTGTGAGGATGCGCCAGTTAGGAGGAGTGAGAGATTGGCGGTCACAGGAGTTAGGAGAGGTAGAGGTCGGCCGAAGAAGAACTGGGGGAGGTAATTAGACAGGATATGGCACAACTTCAGCTGATTGAGGAAATGACCTTAGATAGGAAGATTTGGAGGTCGATGATTAGGATAGAAGGTTAGTAGGTATTTGAGTTTTATCGCGATGTGTGTGAGAGAGGTGGGGGGCTAGCCTTTCCATCTTCTCTTCTCCTTTTCTCAGTAGTAGTATTTTGGTATCCCGTAGATCATTATCCTTATGTGTGTACTACTATGTGTTGCTCCATTTGTTTTGTATCTTAATATTTTGTTGTCCTATTTCTCTTGTAATCATGCATTGACTATATTTCTTTTGAACCGAGGGTCTATCGGAGACAACCTCTCTACCCTATAAAAGTAGATGTAAGGTCTGCGTACATCATACCCTCCCCATACCCAACTTGTGGGATCACACTAGGTATGTTGTTGTTGTTGTTCTCAAGCGCCCGTTACATAGATAAATTAACCACTTAAAATATGTTGTCTCATTTAATTATACACATTAGCCTCAATAAACCGCAAAACCTCAGGCATGTTCTAGTTGAATTATATGTGTATAACTAAAGGAGGTGATTTAGTTTAAATTGATTAATTTATCTACATAATGGGGCGCTTGATGCACATAACTTTTGTCAAAATTTGAGCAAGAGGTATCTCATATAGTATATGTTTAGCTGCTCAATTAAAACATATTATAATTTAAATATGTAAATAAAATACACTCACAAATTTAAAGAATTATCGACGTATTCCTTCCTGCTTAGGGATTAAATAACAAGCCCGGAATAGCTACTATTGATAAATTTCAAATTATGAACTAGCCTCTACGAGTAATAGGCCAATAGGTATCAGATTATACATCAATGGTATCATGTAGGAGGGGAACAGGTTGCATTTAGAATATTTTATAATCAAAGTTCCTATAATCACGGTGTCAATCACATGGTTTCCTAAGACAAAAACTAATGACAAGATTTTGACCAAAATTATGATTGGTGGAAATCTTCTATATCTGCTTTCCCTCATGGATTCATTAGGTCTTGCCAGACAACTTCATCTTTTTTTCTAAGGTCAATTTTAATGATAGTACCATTTATTTCTATACTAGCCATACATATTTATTCACTTTAATTAGCTTGTCTTTAAGGTTTGTATTTTGTAAATAATTTTTAAAAATTTGTCATAGTCATGACAATGAAAGTTGTTCATCAATGTGAAAAAGAAAATTAATAAGAAGGTGAGGGAAAATTAATATTTTGATTTTAGATTTTTTCTTTTAAATTGTTTAATATCTTATATGTATACCGACAAGTTGATATCCATCTCAATCAATTAACTGTTCAGATCCAAACATAAGAACCATTGTTGTATATATTGGATTTTTTAAAAGCAAAACTAATAAAATATTTTTATTAAATTAATTAAAAAATATGAGGAAATAAATGTGTCGAATAATTAAAATTGAAGTGCATACGTCTATGGAATAAATATTAAGTATTATGACATATTAGAAATGTGATATGTTATATCGTAAATCACCAAATTTTAATTCCGAAATGAAAATATAAAGTAATACATTTTATAAATGTAAAGAAACAATAATTAGAGAATGCAAAGGAGAGTAAGATAAGTAAAGTATTGACAAAGAAGGAAAACGGGTTTTCCTTCTTTCTTAATACTTTAAACGTGAAAAGAGGATGAACAATAGCAATACAAATTTGTACCAAAAGTTATATAAATTGCACACTTTAACCAACTACTTTTTTATCCCACTTAGACATTTGTCATAGTCTCTCTCCAATAGACTATTTTCAAGAATATTTATTAGAAAGGATTAATTTTATTTTGGTTTTATAAATGAACAAGTAATTTGGACACACACATATTATATTTTTCAAGAACGCGAAAAGTCAAGAGTGAACAAGTAAAAGTGCACGGAGGAAATAAATGTGTCGGAGAATTAAAATTGAAGTGCATACGTCTATGGAATAAATATTAAGTACTATGACATATTAGAAATGTCCACGTGGGATTAAAAAATAGTTGGGTAAAGTGTACAAGTTATATAGCTTATGGTGCAAGTATTCATTGCGTGTACAATTTGTTAAGCTTTTGGTACAAGTTTCGGCAACTGTGTTCGTACCCCCAAGCCACTTATAAATATTAGAAATGGAAATATGGGAAGAAAATAAATATTCAGTAAAAACGTGAAAAGTCAAAAGTAAACCAGTAAAAGTGCACAGAGGAAATAAATATGTGTCGGAGAATTAAAATAGAAGTGCACACGTGTATACATGAGAAGAGAATAAATATTCAGTACTATGACATATATCCACGTGGGATTTATTAATTCTTAAAGAATGTGAAAAAGTCAAAAGTGAACATATTAAAGTGCACGGACGAAATAAATTTGTGTAGAAAAATTAAAATTTGAAGTGCATACGTCTATATATGAGAAGGAAATAAATATTAAGTATTATGACATATATCTACGTGGGATATAAAAATAGTTGGATAAAGTGTACAAGTTATATAGCTCATGGTACAAGCATTCATTGCGTGTACAATTTGTGAAGCTCATGGGAAGAAAATAAATATTCAGTAAAAACGTGAAAAGTCAAAAGTGAACAAGTAAAAGTGCACGGAGAAAATAAATGTGTCGGAGAATTAAAATAGAAGTGCACACGTGTATACATGAGAAGAGAATAAATATTCAGTACTATGGCATATATCCACGTGGGATTTATTAATTCTTAAAGAATGTGAAAAGTCAAAAGTGAACATATTAAAGTGCACGGACGAAATAAATTTGTGTAGGAGAATTAAAATTTGAAGTGCATATGTCTATACATGAGAAGGGAATAAATATTAAGTACTATGACATATGTCTTCGTGGGATATAAAAATAATTGAATAAAGTGTACAAGTTATATAGCTCATGGTACAAGCATTCATTGCGTGTACAATTTGTGAAACTCATGGGAAGAAAATAAATATTCAGTAAAAACGTGAAAAGTCAAAAGTGAACAAGTAAAAGTGCGCGGAGAAAATAAATATGTGTCGGAGAATTAAAATAGAAGTGCACACGTGTATACATGAGAAGAGAATAAATATTCAGTACTATGGCATATATCCACGAGGGATTTATTAATTCTTAAAGAATGTGAAAAGTCAAAAGTGAACATATTAAAGTGCACGGAATAAATAAATTTGTGTAGGAGAATTAAAATTGAACTGCATATGTCTATACATGAGAAGAGAATAAATATTCAGCTAGAATACGAAAAGTCAAAAGTGAACAAGTAAAAGTGCACGGAGGAAATAAATGTATCGGAGAATTAAATTTGAAGTGCATACATTTTTGCATGAGAAGGGAATAAATATTAAGTACTATGACATATGTTTACGTGGGATATAAAAATAATTGGATAAAGTGTACAAGTTATATAGCTCATGGTACAAGCATTCAATGCGTGTACAATTTGTGAAGCTCATTGTGCAAGTGGGGGCAGCTGTGTTCGTACCCCCACAACACTTATATATAATGAAAACAACGAGAAATAGATTAACATTTTTAGCCCGTAATTGTAGGGTTACTAGAAAAAATATTAAAACGATGAGATGGAGGAAGCAATAAGTACTTAAATATGAGAATATTCTCGAATTGAAAACATATTATTTATCAATGACTTGATATATCGACAAACCATTTAAATTGTCATTAAATTTTATGTAGATACTCGAATTATGGTTTGTTTCAATTGAGCATCTGAACACATGATAAAGTGGTCATATTAGACACTTTCAGTTCAATATTTGAAAGAAAAAAAAAAGTGTGCATGTTCTCAAGCGGCATATATATATACACGTTATCTCCTTTGATTATACACATCAACCTCAGTTAGAACACGTGACGTTTTACGTCTTATTAAAGGTAATGCATGTAATTAAAACAGGTGACAAGTTTTAAGTCATTAACTTATTTACGTACAGGCACTTGACAACATGCGCAAAAAAATTAAAATTTGAACCAAAAACATTTAATAGAAACACTTTATAATTATGCGTTTAGGTGCTCAATTGGAACAAAGCATAGTTCGAGTGTTAAAATAAAATTAGTTGACAAGTTTAATGTACTATTGATGTATTAAGCATTTATCTAATATACACATCATACCGGTAATGAAATGCCACATATCTTAACATACACTCTTATAACTAGATTATAGTTAATTAATATACATTCTCATATTCAATTTATAACTTGACCATGATAGATTATTATAGTTTGATATCCGAATGCAAGTAAGATTTTACCTTGACTTAGCTTTGTGCATGTACGTTTGAATTTTATTTTTATGTTATGTTACACACTTGATGAAGGGAAGAGTATTGATTGTTGGAAGATGGATGGAGAGTTTGATTTTTATGATAAAGTTGGGAGTTTAAACCCAAAGTTAATATCTGAATTAACTTCTATTCGCTAATTATTAGGTACACTAACTAACTAAATAAATAATATAAAAATATAAAGAATGGAGGTCAAACGTAAGGTGAGGTGCAAAACAGAGTCTTCCGTTACCGACAAAAATGACCTCAAATACAGCGCGTTTCTGAAAAAATAAACTTGTTCTTAATTAATTGAAGTTGGAGAAAAGTTTTTTATTTGTTTAAATATAAAGAATGGAGGTCAAACGTAAGGTGAGGTGCAAAACAGAGTCTTCCGTTACCGACAAAAATGACTTCTCAATGGCGTGTTTCAAAAAAATAAATCTTAATTAATTTAAAAGAGAGAAAAGTTTTTTATTTGTTTAAATATAAAGAAACCACAAACTTGCAAAACAATATCTCCCTTCAAAAAATCTTCTTTCCACTCGAAAAAAAATAAACTTGTTCTTAATTAATTGAAAAGTTGGAGAAAAGTTTTTTATTTGTTTAAATATAAAGAATGGAGGTCAAACGTTGCGAGGATTGTAAATTTTGTCCTTTGTCTTCACCAACAGACAAAAATCCCAACACTCAATGGCATACATTAAAGATATTAAATAGAAATCCCAAAAAAAACATTTATTAAAGAGGAAAATTTTGATCACAAATGTCACTACCAAAACCACAATCCATCTTGGCCAAACACAATATCTCCCTTCACAAAATCTTCTTTCTACTATTTCATGTTTTGGATTTATTATTCGTGGAAAAAAAATGATTATGCAACAGACCACCATCCTTGTCTAAGATTGATAATCCAAAAATTTCACACAAAACTTTGTTTTTCTTTCTTTTTGTCATTTGAATTTACATTAATTATATTTACACTAATTAACCTCTAATTAACCATTAATTTTGTCTTCTTCATCACTAAAAAATCAAATCTAGATTTATGGGGGAAAATACATCATGAAATAATCATTTTCTTGAAATTATGAATTACATCTTAATATTTGAATAATAAAAAATATAAATATAAAAGATCTAATTATTTATTTTTATTTTTTTTATAATATTTGAATATCTCAATCATAACACATTAATTTTCAAAAACAAAATTCAATGCAAAGAAAATGACCAGAAACCCCCCCCTCCTATACAAAAGAATCACTCTTTCATTTCATCCCATTTTTAGTTCTTCATTAACACAAATGAACACACAATCATCAAATGAATCCAATTTACCATTCAATTTTTTACTTGACAACCCATTTGAATTAATTGCCATTTGCCAAGGCCTTTTTCTTTCCATGTTCAATTTGATTGGAATTTAACAACAATGGAAATTGTTGTTTGTTAATTCCCAAGCTCCTCTTGCCATTTGTTAAATTTCACCAAAATTCATGGGGAATGGAATTTAACAACAATGTAGAACTTGATTTAATCTTCATGATTTCACGTTTATGTTCAATGCTATAGTTGCGTGGGAAATTGTGTGGCGGCGGCGGCATTGGGGGTGGTTGAGGAGAAACTGAAAAGATAAGAAAAAAAAAGGAGAAAGAAGAAGAAAGAGAAAAAAATGGGTTTTTTTAAAAAAAAAATTTTTATTAAAATATAAAAATTGTTTCATTTGGAAAGATAATTCTCAGTTTTTTTTTTTAAGTAAAAAATAATGGTAAAAAATATAGAAAAAATAACGGGGGGTAAAGGTACATATCTATTTGTAAAGGTGAAATGCGTCATAATTAATCAAAATACAAAAAATGTATTTTCCATCGTTTCTTTTATCTTTCGACTTCCAAAGGCAATACCATTCCTACACCTTCAAATGCATAAACTGCTACATCAAGACCATAAAAGAACACACTAAACCCACCAAAAGCTTCAAGAATATGTCATTACATCTTCAACCATTACAATATAACCTAATTCAACAAGTGAGGTGCAAAAAAAATACTCAAAGGGAAAATCTACCCCGTATCCTCTCAAAGAAAAAAAAAATATATAGATTTTTCATTTTACTACTCATTATCTCTGTGCCTATCGATTAAAATTGAACATAATAATAAACTCAAGAATCAGCAACCAAAGAGGAGAAATTAAAAACTTGTTAAAGAAAGATTTTTGCTTGCAAAGCGAGTTCCATTTTCGTTTGGGAAAATACATAAAAAAACCAAATGTATACTCGGATTAATATAATTGACCTATTACCCCCAAAAGCATTTTAAAAGTGGAATTTATTTGTTTAAAAATCACATAAAGAATGTGGTCAAAAACGTAAGGGACGCATGCAAAAACAGTGTACATTTTAAAAAAAAATATATATATATTATATATATATTCTTTTCTTTATTTTTCTTTTTTCTTTTTCCCTTTCTCTGTTCTTCCCACTCTTTCTTTTTTTTTCTCTTTTTATTTTCTTCTAAATTTCCTCCATTTGAGACTTTTGGAATCCATCCATCAATGTCACAATTTCAGACCAACCAACTTGAGTTTTCTCTTTTCAAAAAAAATTATGTTTTCATCTTACATCACACTAATTTTGTGATAATTTTAATAATTTAACAAAATTATCCACTAATTTTGTGATTTTTAATGAATTTAACAAATTAGAAATATAAAAATTTTCTTTTCCTCAATCAATTTAAAGACTTGATTTTTTGCTTAATGACGTGTGAAAGCTCGGTCAAAGCAAAAGAGTAAATTTAGGGAGCTGAAATCGATAGGGGAAAAACCAGCTGGAATATCACCATTTCGACACAAAAGCAAAATATCCCTTGAGCCAAAAGATCTACATACATTAAAGATATTAATTCCCATTCTAAAATTTTTTTGAGAAATTTGTGTTTAAATTCAAAGTTTTATCTCATTGTGTTGAATGTGTTGATGGAAAACTGAACAAATTAGGGCTTGAAGGTTTTACCTTCAACCATAAAAGAACACAGTATGATGAAATGGGTCAAATTCATGGAGATATATGGATTAAAACTATCAACATTACAAGTGCGTGGCAAAAGATTAATGGGTCAACAACATTAATATAAAAAACGCGCTCTTCTTCGTGTTCCCACCTCCCGTATCCTCTCAAAAAAAAAAATATAATAGATTTATAATGCACTAAAATTATGTCTAGGGGATTAAAATTGAACATAATAATAAACTCAAGAATCAGCAACCAAAGAGGAGAAATTAAAAACTTGTTAAAGAAAGATTTTTGCGTGCAATGTATTTTCCATTTTCGTTTCTTTTATGGCCTTTCAGTTGCCTTTTAGTTTATTCTTGAAACCCATTAGTCCCTTTTCATTTCTAATATCAATGGTTGGATCTTTGTTAAAAAAGATTGTTTTTTGACAACTTTTATTGGGATTTTGTTTATTTTAGTTCTACTTTGTCTTTTAAATTGTTCTTAATTAATTGAAGTTGGAGAAAAGTTTTTTATTTGTTTAAATATAAAGAATGGAGGTCAAACGTAAGGTGAGGTGCAAAACAGAGTCTTCCGTTACCGACAAAAATGACCTCAAATACAGCGCGTTTCTGAAAAAATAAACTTGTTCTTAATTAATTGAAGTTGGAGAAAAGTTTTTTATTTGTTTAAATATAAAGAATGGAGGTCAAACGTAAGGTGAGGTGCAAAACAGAGTCTTCCGTTACCGACGAAAATGACCTCAAATACAGCGCGTTTCTGAAAAAATAAACTTGTTCTTAATTAATTGAAGTTGGAGAAAAGTTTTTTATTTGTTTAAATATAAAGAATGGAGGTAAAACGTAAGGTGAGGTGCAAAACAGAGTCTTCCGTTACCGAAAAAAAATGACCTCAAATACAGCGCGTTTCTGAAAAAATAAACTTGTTCTTAATTAATTGAAGTTGGAGAAAAGTTTTTTATTTGTTTAATTATAAAGAATGGAGGTCAAACGTAAACAAATTTATGCAAAGACAAATTTCAAAAATGACCTCAAAACACTAAGCCATCTGAAAAAATAAACTTTTTTAATTAATTTAAGATTAGTAGTAATTATTTGTTTAAATATCTCTTAAATCTTCATCACCAAAAGCAAAATATCCCAACACACCAAAAGCACCGTACATTAAAGATATTAACCCCATTGATAATCCCAAAAATTTCCCAAATTTTTCTTTATCTTTTATCTCAGCTTCCAAAGGAGAAAAGTTTTTTACCATTATTACACCTATCAAATGCAATTTTAGGTGTTTTTCAAGACCATAAAGAACACATTTTCAAATGGGACATAAACCCACCAAAAGCTTCAAGAATACTTTCATTAAGACAAAATGATTTAGTCAGTTCAAAACCATTACAACCCCATCTTAATACATTAATTCAAGAAATAAAATAACATAGTCTTTTACTCAAAGGGAAAACATACATATTTATTAAATATAAAGAAACCTAAAATTAAAAATGAAAATATAAAAAAAACTTTGATTTTTCATTCCCAAACTACTAATTATCTCTTTGCCCTCAATTGATTAAAATTGAAATAATAACAATCCCAAGAATCAGCATGTACCAAAGAGGAGAAATTTAAAAACTTGTTAAAGAAAGACAAAAAGAAGTATTTTTTTGTCTAAAAGCGAGTTCCATTTTCGTTTCTTTTATGGCCTTTCAGTTGCCTTTTAGTTTATTATTGAAAAATATTAGTCCCTTTTCATTTCTAATATCAATGGTTGATATATCTTTGTTCGGAAAAAAAAAATTGTTTTTTGACAACTTTTATTGGGATTTTGTTTATTCTAATTAGTTCTACTTTGTCTTTTAAATTGTTCTTAATTAATTGAAGTTAAAAGAAAAGTTTTTTATTTGTTTAAATCTTAAAGAATGGAGGTCTTAAACAAGGTGAAAGGTGACCAAAAATCAAAAATTAATGATTTTATAAAATATTTTAATTTTTTATGAAAAACTAATATTATATATATAAATAATTATAAAATTTATGTATATAATTTTGTTCTTATTTCTTCGGTTATTTTTTAAAACCAAATATTTTATTTGTTTTTGGAGGTCAAACCAAATCAAATGTTATGGAGAAAACAAAACCAAGTGTCGGTTTGAGGATGCAAAATATAAGTCTTCCGTTACCGACGAAAAATGACTCATTAAACTTAATAATACTTTCGAAAAAATAAACTTGTTCTTAATTAATTGAAGTTTTTTTATTTTTTAAATAAGGTCAAACGTTGGTGATGTTTTTTTAAAAATTTTTTTAATAATACGAGCTTTTTTTGAAAAAAATAAACTTCAGTTCTTAATTAATTGAAGTTGGAGAAAAGTAGTTTTTATTTTTTTAATATGCTTGGATCTTTTTAGAATGGGGTCCACTTTTGAAAAAAAATGACCTTCTAAATGCTTTATGAAAAAATAAATTGTTTTAATTAATTGAAGTTGGAGAAAATTTTTATTTGTTTAAAATATAAACGTTTTTTTTTTTATATAGAAAAAACAAAACTTATTTTTTAATAGAGGAAACTTTTTTTTTTTTTTTTTTTAAACATGAATTTTAAGGGGTGCAACTTTTTTTTTTTTTTTAACGATGCTTGATCTTTTTAGAATGGGGTCCACTTTTAACGACGAAACCACCCCAACTCATATGCTTATATAGTATAAAAAAATATATATATAGTAGTAATTCTTCTATGCTGGCCGGGCACCATGTGAAATACACCAACACATTATTATAAACCCACCATTCTTTGACTTTCACAGATCATTTCTGGGATATATATATATATATAGAAGGGTCGCTTGAAATTTGTCATTATTCTGGCGCGGGACTCTTTTTTTTTCTTCCATATTACGGAATTTTTTCCTCCTCCACCGGCGCGGCACTCTCCCCTTTTTTTCCACCGCTTTGGAATCTCCCCCTTTTTCCATTTTAAATATTTTTTTTTTTCCACCGCTTCCATGGGAATCATAATATATATATATATATATATATTTTGACCGCTCCACCACCCCAACTAATATGCTTATATAGTATAAAAATATATAGTAAGTAAAGTAGTAATTCTTCTATGCCGGCCAGGCACCATTTGAACACACCAACACATTATTATAAAGTTTTTAAGTTTTAACCAATTCTTTGTAGTGTTCACATTCATTTCTGTGGTGTGTATATATATATATATATATATAGAATGGGAATATCGACAAGGGTAGTTGTGGGAATTGGTATTGGTGGTGTTGTAATACTGTTAGTGTTGAGTTTGTTGTTTGTATGTTACAAGAAGAAGAAGAAGAGGAACAACTATGTTCCACCACCACCACCACAAGGAGTCAAAGGTAACATCTTGTTTATATTTTTTCAAGCCGAATTTGGTTTGAGTTATCTGTTACACTTTTTTTTCAAGTGGAGTTTCAAATTCCAGCCTGTGGAATTTGAAACTTCTATAATAATGGCTATTTTTCTAGGGGTCAAAGGTAAGATCTTGTTTTATTTTCATTTTAATTATCTCTTACACATTTTTTTAATTCATCAAATATACTTGTTCTGGAGCCTGGACTATTCAGTACCTTTTTTGGGCATTTTCTGTTGAAATGCATAAAGATTCAAGCTTTTAAGGGTGTGTTTGGTATGAAGGAAAATATTTTCCATGCAAAATGTTCTATTAGGGAAGCCATTTTCCTCATTTTTAAGGACTTGTTTTCCTAGAGAAATATTTTTCCAAAACCAACAAAATTGGAAAGCAATTTTTGAGAAATATTTTCCTCCATACCAATCTCTGTGGATAGCTTTTCCTGTGAATATTTACAGAATTTTGCATTATGACAAAATTTTGTCATCCATTATGTACAATTTTAGTTCTGGTTAATCATGAACACGAGGTTGTTGACTTTTTTTGACCATCTAGTTTTATTGTAAAAAGGCTTTGTGGGGTTTAGTATCAATTATCAGATAATTAGCTGTGATAAAAAGTGATGAGCTTGAAATATTGTAATTTTGTTAATAATAGGCAAACTGCTTGATGGGTGTCTGAGATATTAGCAAACCTCTATATAACATCATTCGTTTGTTTAGATATTTTTTTGCTACTATAGCGTAATGTTGTTATAGAGAACATATTATAATAAATATTACATGAAAGATCGGTCTCACTGAGAAAATGATTGTTATAGAGAATGACTACTATAGAGAGGTCATGTATAAGCCATTGGGTGTTTTGAGAGTCTTATGACAATTTGTCTTATAAGCCGCGTCCTTAGGTTTCTCCTCACAGAGCACATTCACATATGAGGAATTGGTGCGGGCAACTGATGGCTTCTCAAATGCTAACCTTCTTGGACAAGGTGGTTTTGGCTATGTGCACTTTTTTCCTTGTAATGGGAAAGAGGTTGCAGTTAAACAGCTTAAGGCTGGGAGCGGACAAGGTGAACGTGAATTTCAGGCGGAAGTTGAGATTATTAGCCGAGTACATCACAAGCATCTTGTGTCTCTCGTTGGATACTGCATTACTGGTGCTCAAAGATTGCTCGTTTATGAGTTTGTTCCAAACAATACTTTGGAATTTCATTTACACGGTAAATCTAATTTACTCCCTCTCTAATAGAAAAAGCTTCAAATCCTGGATAATGAACATCTTTGATCTGTCTACTAATCCAAATTCTTATACTTGGAATTTCTTAGGAAAGGGAAGGCCTCCATTGGATTGGCCAACGCGACTAAAGATTGCTCTAGGGTCTGCTAAAGGACTGGCATATCTGCATGAAGACTGTACGTTTTTTCTCTCTTTCTTATTCTTGATTTCCATGGTTAATAAATCATGTATGTGAAATGAATCGTTTTCTCTCACAGGTCAACCTAAAATCATTCATCGTGATATCAAGGCAGCTAATATACTTATCGACTTCAATTTTGAGGCCAAGGTAACAGTCTTTTGCATGTCGATTTAAGAATATGTAGCATTTTGTTTGTGTGATTTTTGAATCATTTGCGGTGATTTTCCAATCCCTTTTATAAGTAGCTTTTGTAAATTATACATTATGGTTTCCATCAGAAGCTGAATTCAGTTGTACTTATCTAGTAAATACTGTATCCTCAATGCAAAGGTGGTTTTGGACCCTTGTGGTCCGGCCCTAATTTTTGTTTTTCAGGTTGCTGATTTTGGACTTGCTAAGCTAACTTCTGATGTTAATACTCATGTCTCCACCAGAGTGATGGGAACTTTTGGGTAAGACTTGGATTCTTGTGTCATAATTAGTTACTTCCTTTTCTTAACCTTGTTATTGATATTCCTGATTAAAAACAGGGCTTTTTACACATTTGGTTGCTCACCCAAAAAATATACATATAATTATGTATAAGATATGTATATTATTTGTATATAACAATTAATATACAAAAATATACATTTGCTGGCTATTATTTTGGTTTGCTGCTTCTTTTCCATTTGATCATCAAGTAGACTTGACGTGTTTCTTCGTTATTGCCTATCCTAGGTATTTGGCTCCAGAATATGCGTCTTCAGGAAAACTTACGGATAAATCAGATGTATTCTCCTTTGGTGTAATGCTTCTAGAGTTGATAACTGGACGTCGGCCTGTTGATTCCAATCAGTCATACATAGAAAATAGTTTGGTGGACTGGGTGAGTAGTAATTATGCAGACGTGTGGGCCCGTCTTTAATTTTCCTTCCACTAGTTCTACAGTTTTGATTTATGTTCTGTTTGTTTCAGGCACGGCCATTGCTCACACAAGCTTTAGAAGATGAAAAGTTTGATGCCCTTGTTGATCGTCGGCTAGGTAATGATTATAACCATAACGAGATGGCTCGCATGGTTGCTTGTTGTGCTGCTTCTGTCCGTCATTCAGCGAAGCGCCGACCAAAAATGACTCAGGTGAAATTCCATTTTGCATGGAAGATTATTTTATTTGTAGTGAATAGACATTAAAAGTAAAACATTGTAAGCATTGAGGAATTTTCGAGTTAAGATAAGCTGCAACCTTGTACAAGTGAGAAATATTGAAAATGATGTTTAGAAGTTCCACATACACTCAACTTTCTACTCTTGCTATTTTCTACTGATTAAAACTGTAAGGGGTAGTTTGATTGCGGTTAGAGTTATGCAGGTATTAGTAATGAAAGGATTAGTTATGCAGGTATTAATAATGAAGAGATTAGTTATATTAGTAATACATTATTATTCATTACTATACAAAGCCATTTCGCATTGAAATTTTCGGATAAAATTGGGAATTGTAATGTTTTTAAAATGTAGATTGCAAACTTAGACATAATATCCGCAAGCTTAAATTTATACCAAATTATTGAGCAGGTTCTCAGAGCTTTAGAAGGAGATGTCTCGTTATCCGACCTTAATGACGGGATTAAACCTGGACACAGCACAGTATACAGTTCATATACAAGTTCAGATTACGATGCACTCCAATACAACGAAGACATGAAGAAATTCAGGATGATAGCACTACCGACAAGTCAAGAATATAACAGTATTGATCAGTACAGTAATCCGACAAGTGAATCTGGGCTATACCCGTCTGGATCAAGTAGCGAAGGCCAACATACAAGGGAAATGGAAAGATAGCAGAGGATTCAGTGGAAGTAAAGGCTTCGCTGGGAATTCTTAGTGCAAAGAACTCCATTTTCTTTTTTTTCTTTTTTTGATGAAGTAAGAGTGCAAAGAACTCCATTTTTCTGTATAATCTTTCAACCTAGCTCTTTAAGATGTGAAGGGTCATTTACTTTTTCAATATACAGGGTTTCTTTTCCAGTGTTTTTTTTTTGTTTAAATGAGAAAAGTTCTTCATTGTATGTATAATGGCTTTTACAACAGAGGGATGAGTTATACTGTTTTCTTTTACTCTATTTCTTAAATGGTCATTTGACACATAAAATATATTACAGTATACATAAAATAAAATATTAAAAATTTATGGTAGTCATCATTAATATCATACACATAATAAATAGTATCATGTATGAATATCTAAAATGATAAAAATTATATTTCTCATAGTAATTTGATTTAGTCTTGCAAAATTTCAAAATCAATTCAAGTGTTATATTATCACTAAGAGGCCGGGATTTATGTAACAACCTACAATCGTAAAATTCTTACGTCAAACTTGAAATGTTTAAGTTTTCAATTAATTTTAAATGCGTTTGTTCCTTAGATTTT
The DNA here is from genome assembly GCF_029784015.1 of Lycium ferocissimum. Classification (NCBI taxonomy): domain Eukaryota; kingdom Viridiplantae; phylum Streptophyta; class Magnoliopsida; order Solanales; family Solanaceae; genus Lycium; species Lycium ferocissimum. The sequence continues at coordinate 44,307,806 of NC_081350.1, read as the reverse complement.
AAATCTTTATTGGTATAGTACAACTAATTATGAATTTATTAGTAACTTATTAGTATTTTCAGTATTTAATTAATGAAAGATGAAAATTAATTGAGATTTTAAAATTAACAAGTATTTTATTTTATTTTATAATATCAAAAGTAGAGAAAAATATTTTTTTGGGTACTTTTAGTTATAACAGCTAAATGAGATTTAAACATCAAATACCATTATACATATATAACAGCACCTTACTATAACAGCCATGAAATTTTCGGATAAAATTATAAAAGGGTTTGACTATATATAAAATATAGGGAGATTAAAATACACGAATTGTAATATTAATGTTAATAATATGTTACTAATGGTAATATATTATTAAATTGCACTGAGAGAAACTGAATGCGCCCTATATATATATATATATATATATATTATATATACTTCTATGCCGGCCGGCGACCATGTGAACACACAAACACATTATTAGAAAGTTAATACATTAAGCCATCAAATGCGCCTTAAATCTAGTTTGATTGCAATTGGACTATATTTTTTTTTTTTTTACCATAATAAGTTCATAAGCATCAACTTATTTATGGAAGATTTAATTTTATTATCCAATATAAAAGGTATATAATTATATGATTTCTCCTTAAAGAAGATTGATATAACTAACTATAAATAAAACAGGAAATGAAATGACTTTACAGAGATTTCCTGTGTTTTATTACAAATATTCTGTGTCATTTTTTCCTACTTACTACTCTTATCCAAAGATAGTTAATTGACACTTTGCACAGAAATTACACCGTGTAAATAGAAAAAAGTATTTTATGTATAGACACTACTCCATGTCAAATCCTCTTGATCTTTTCTCGTGTTTAATTGGTTTTTCATATTTTAAATTTTCTTAGTAAGTTTATATTCATCACTATCTTAAATAAAAAATTATAACAACATATCCAGTGTAATTCATAATTAGGGTCTGAAAAGGATAAAGTATATGCAAACTTTATTCCTACCTTGATGAGATTTGTTAGAGAGAATATGACAAAGACGATCTTAAATAAAAATTGTGTAATTAAAATAATATTTGTAATAAATTACAAAGCCAAAATCTCTCTTTTACTCAATTTAAAACCAGTAAGACTGAAAAAAAAAGAAACAAAGGAAAAGCAAATCCAAAAAGTAGAGCTGTTAAAGAAAAAGTATAATTTATTTAGATTTAGAGAATAAATAAATAAATATCTCTTTTCTTCTTCCCTCTTTTATTCCTAACGACTACTACTACTATACACACTAACAGTCTGTTTTCTCTTTCTTCTCTCTCTGGCCATCTTCAACCTTGCATCATTTTTTGCACCAAATACTATTTTAGTGCAAAAAATGATATTTTGAAGCTCCAACCTTGCACTACTTTTTGTACCATTTTGGTGCATGAATAGTGTTATCAAAATCAAATGTGCAACACTATTCATTGCACCATTACTATTCATTAATAATTTATTATTTTTTTTTATTATATAACATTTTTAATTTAACATATTATAAATTTTAATTTTTACATTTAGATTCCTAATATACCTATTCATCTACACCATTACTATTCATTAATATTTTATTATTTTTTAATTATATAACACTTTTAATTTAACATATTATAAATTTTAATTTATAATTTTAGATTCCTAATATACCTAATTATTTTTTATGTAATATCTTATAATATTAATTTTACATCTTAATTATGGAGTGTAAGTTTTATAAATTAATTTTCGTATATATTATTTTATATAAAATTGTAAGTTAATTTTATTATAAGTTATAATTGTATTAAAAAATATAACCATCACAAAAATGAAAAGTGCAAATATAAAATATAATATGTTGTTAATAAATAACACAATGTTCAATAACATAATAATTTCGAATATATAACACAATTATAACATAATGTTCAATAACAACACAATGATCAATACATTAAAATTGAAAATACATTAAACAACATAATAATTTAGAAAATTATAACAATAATTTAGTACTCTGGTAGGTCGTTTCCAGATCCATCAATATCATTAAAATATTGAGTGTATGGGGCAGAGGATTGTTGTGGTTGTGGCTGTTGAAATTGTTGACTTCTTTTATCCATTATTCGTTTTTGTTCTTGTCGAATAAATTCACGAATATTTGGATCACCAATAGAATCTAAATTCGACAATAAAATTTTATTTTCTTCTTTAAATTCTTTTAGTTTCAATGCATTAGTAGAGCATTTATGAGAGCAACGTACTAATCATGGAAGTTGAATATTTATGTAGAAATTAAAATAAATTCTACCTTAATGTAATAGTATTTATTTAATTATATTTTATCAATGATTTCACTTTTATTTGAATTATCCATTAATATGTATAACGTATAATATTTGCTTATAATTTATATTATTTAAAATTTTATGGTATAAAATAATTTTATATTAAATGATTATATAATAAAAGATTATGAATTACATGAGATGGATATGTAAAAAAGAAAAAAAAAAAAAGGATTTTTTTATGAAATTAAAAATAAAATTTAAGTAAAAGAAAATAATATAATATAAAAGAGAGAGAGAAGAATATAAAAAGAATATTCTTTTTTTATGCAAAAAATGGTGCAATTGGTTAGAGTTAATTTGCACCATTTTGATGTAAAAAATGGTGCAATGGATTGGAGATGCCTAAAAGAGCAAAATTCCTTACGGAGAAACAAAAAGCTATACAAAACTCTACAAATAACCACAATTCTTCCTAACAAAGTTTTAAAAGTTCTAACCAATTCTTTGTAGAGTTCGCATTTATTTCTGTGTGTCTCTCTCTCTCTATATATAATATATATGTGTGTCTCTCTCTCTCTATATAATATATATATATATATAGAACGGTTCTCTCTCTCTCTCTATATATATATAGAAGGGTCACCTGAAAATATTCTCCTAAAATGGCCAAGTAATTTTGTCAACTCCACAAGCTCCTCCTCCGGCCACCCCAACCCCACCGGCAGCAACCCCACCACCAACAACCACCCCATCACCTCCAGCAACAAGTCCGACCCCACCAGCAACATCAACTCCACCACCGCCGACAGATGGTGGAGGGTCATCATCGGGAATATACATGAAACCTACAAATGCTTTTTTTTTTTACAAATAATCATGGTGTTGGGCCATCTTCCTCGACAAGGGCACCTGCTACTCCACCAGCACAGGTACCAACAAACTCTGTCAAGGCTTTGACATATGGGAAAATCACCTTTATGGTTCTAGCTAAGAAAAACACTACCATTTTGGAAATGCAATAGCCTTTTTGTACATATAGCACTTCTTGCACGAGTATAAAAACAAAAAGAAATACTCTCTCTCAAATTATCTGATTACACAGCCCTTAAGACACATTAATTAGAAGGGCTTTTCTTAAACTATTTTACCCTACATTGATATTTGAACAATCATAACATTATTCATAATTGAAGTGTTTATAGTCTTCAACAACAATAACGCGAAATGGGAAAAATATACTCCCTCCGTCCCAAAAAAAATATTATCTTCACTTTCTTATTAGCTTGTCCCAAAAAGATTGACATATTTCTATATTTAGAAATAATATAACTTTACGAGATATCTTGTTTGGGACCACACATTTTAAAATTATTTCTTTTATTTCTTAAATTCGTATCAAGTCAAACTAAGACATCTTTTTGAGACGGAGGGAGTAATTAATTTTGTATTGAACTTCTAATTTTAAAACGACAAATAATCTGAGACATATATTTTTAGAAATCACGACAGATAATTTGGGACAAAGAGAATAGTAATATATAAAGCCAGAGAGGGAAAGAGATAGAGATCGTACAACAGGGTTGCGTTCATTGAGAAGAGAAGGGTTCTCATTAAGCAACTTTTTGAATGCAACAACATCACCAGATTGTGCTAATCCATGAATTGTTATGTTTCTTGATGATCTTGACCGTTGATCTCGTATCCTCTGCATATTCTTTTCTATTTCTATTTTTCCTCTCTCAGATATGGAGAGGTAAAGGGAATAACAGAATTTTATAGTGTCGGTGGAATGAAAATTGAAAAATGGTTTTAAGTTCTCTCAGGGGAAGTGAAATGAAAATGAATGAAAGGGAATGGAAGATGCTGCATTGCGTACACGAAAACAGCAATCTAGTAAGCCGTGGCCGGTGATTTTTTAATCCTAATTTTATGGCTTTAATAGCTGGATACCATTATGGAAACCTTTTATTTTTTGTCCTTTTATAGGAGTATCTGGCCTTTAATTTTAGGAAAAATTTCAGAAATATATAAGTTATCATTTATCATGGAAAAAAAAGCTCAAAATTTACATTACAAAAAATAATCTAAAATATACAAATATTTATAGACATATACAAACATATACAACAATCACTTATATTAACATATATAAACATATACAGAGGCAAAGAGAGAGAGCCGAAAGAGAAAAGTTTGGGTCATTTTTGTAAGAATTAAAAAAAATGGGTCACTTTTAGTAGCATTATTGTCCCAATTAACATACAGTGTAATTTTCTCAATATTTTATACACTCGGGGTCGTTCAGTAGCTGGTCAGAGTTACACATGTATTAATAATGCAAAGATTAGTTATGATGGAATATATGTATTATTTTATGTAAAGATTATTTATGAGCTTTAGTTATTACTCCTTCCATCCCAAAAAAGATTGTCTTACTTTTCTTATTAGTTTATCCGAAAAAAATTGACACATTTCTATATTTATAAAAAAATTAATTTTATCAGATAATTTACCGCCACCCAAATATCTAAGGCTTATTTTGGACAACACATTTCAAAACTCTTCCTTTATTTCTTGAACTCCGTGTCAAATCAAACCAAGACAATCTTTTTGGAACGAGGGAGTATGTATTAGTTACTCCATCTTTTGTCCTGCACAAAATAATACATTTTCTCATAACTTATACATGTATTAGCTATGCGGCAGGAGCGGACTCACGTTTAACAAAGGCGTGTCAAGCCACATCGCTTCATCGGAAATTTTTTGCTAAACATATATATTAATACTATGCATAAAAGGGTATATTGAAAGAAATGACACCCTTGACACTAAATGGTGCTTGGCTTGTTGGTTGAGCGCCTGATTTTGCTCTTTGGGTTTGGAGGTTTGAACCTCAATCGGAAAAAAATGGTAGAATTTGAAGTATATGGGTTAATAAGTCCACCTAAATTTTGATATGGATTTGTATGTCACTTCTTGGTTTTATAAATTCTGCAGGGCGGATTTGTGCTACATTTCCTATTATTGTTGTTTGGGTTGAGCTGCTGCAAACTTATCAACAACAAACCATCAAGTCTATCACATTCTTGGATTGGGCTAAAATTTCCCAAGGCCCAATGAAAATGGGTTTTCTGTTGGGCCATTTCATTTTCTTTGTTATCTGAATCCCTTATCTGAATGACAGAACTGTGCTAGTTATAGAATGAAGCAGAAACAATTTGAAATCGAAGGTATCTTTCAGTGATTAGGGTCTGAACTGATATTTTTTTTTTTTAGCATTTTTTTTTTTGTTATATGTAAAGTGGTTGTGTAGTTGAACCACACAAGAATATTTTGTCCAGCTACTTATTTTTTTAAAGTGATTGTGTAACACGGTTAATAATTGCCTTGGATAGACAAAGGATCTTATGTAGCGGAGCCTTGGAGCAACGGTGAAGTTGGCTCCGTGTGAACTATAGATCACAGAGTCGAGTTGTTAAAGCAGTGAAATGCTTTGTGCATCAGGTTGCTCTTTTTAGACGAATGATCTTAAGTGAGACCTCGTGTACAACCAACTAAACCTAAATAATTCGAAATAGAACTTCCTCAAATTGTCATACAATTAGTTAAATTATTTTAACAATTAAACTTCGTTACAATATAATTATAAAAATTTAAACTCGTAAACAGTGTATGAAGTGTTTTGTTAATAAGGTAGCTAGTTAAATTATCAAGGAAATAAAAATTATAAGGGGAAGTAGAATTTAATAGTTTTAGCTGAGATTTATACATGTGTTGAGATATTTACTAGATATGTAGATATAATAAGTTGTGAACCTAATATAATGAATTAGGGATTGGGGGAATTGACAGCAACAACTCCTTAAACCTATCGTTATATTTTCTTTTATAAACACTCAAACTACTTTACGTTCTAGTTTAGCACCTGAACAGTTCGTTATAAAACATTTTTATTAAACACTTCTGATTCAAATTTCAGAATTTTTTGCGCATGTTCTCAAGCGCTCATTATGTAGATAAGGTAACCACTTAAAATATGCCGCCTTATACACATTAGCGTCAATAAGCGGCAAAACCTCAAGCATGTTCCAGTTGAATTAGATGTGTATAGTTAAAGGAGGTGACATATTTCACACGGTTAACTTATCTACATAATGGACGGTTAAAAATATGTGCATAATGTTTTTTCTTTTAAATTTAAGCAAAAAATATCTAATATGAACACTTTATTATGTGTTTAAATGTTCAATTAAAATATATTGTAATTCGAGTATCTAAATACTCCTAAAATATATTAACAAATTTAAAGGATTGTCGACTTATTCCTTCCCGCTTAGAGATTCGATAACAAACCAGGAATAGCCACAATCGAAATTTCAAATTATGGATTAGGTCTCCGAGTATAGGCCAATAGCCAATAGGTATTTAGATTATTTTCTAATAAAAGTTCCTATAATCACGCTGTCATTCACATGGTTTCCTCCGACAAAAACTAATGACAAGATTTTGACCAAAACTATGATTGGTGAAAATCTTTCATATCTCCTTTCCCTCATGGATTCATTATGTATTGCCAGACAACTTCATCCTTTTTCCTAAGGTCAATTTTAATAATAATACCATTTATTTCTTTAGAACGAGAATGGATTAACATTTTATGGTCAATTCCGTAACTGTAGGGTTACTAGAAAAAAAATAAAAACGATGAGATGGAGGAAGCAATAGATATTTAAAACTGAGAAATTGAGAATATTCTCTAATTATACTGATGAATATATGCCACATATCTTTACATACGCTCTTATAACTAGATTATAGTTAATTAATACACATTCTCAATTTAATTTATGACTCAACCATGATAAACTACTATAGTTTGATATCTGAATGCGAGTAAAATTTTACCTTGACCTAGCTTTGTGCATGTACGTTTGAATATTATTTTTATGTTACACACTTGATGAAGGGAAAAGAATTTATTGTTCAAAGATGGATGGAGAGTTTGATTTTATGATAAAGTGGGGAGTGTAAACCAAAACTTAATATCTGAGTTAACTTCTTTTCGCCAACTATTAGGTACACTAACTAAATTTTATAAAAAAATTATAAAGAATGGAGGTCAAACATAAGGTGAGGTGTAAAACAGAGTCTTCCGACAAAATTGACCTCAAATACAGCGTTTTGCTAAAAAAAAAAAAATTGTTCTTAATTAATTGAAGTTGGAGCAAAGTTTTTAATTTGTTTCTACCCCGGATTTCAGGTGGGACATGATTTGTTCTTTTGAATTTTTCCTTTTCTTTTATTTATTTTACCTAATGAAATTTACGTTTTCATGATTAATTTATATTTATATTTATATTTATCAGCAGCATCACTAAATTCAACTATTTTTTTTGCCAGTAAAGACGCATTGAGAGGTGTCATTTTCTGTCAATTTGTTGCCATTTTAGCAAGAGAATGACAGGGCAGTTATTATGATAACAAAAATAGAATAACAACTAACACACTAACTCTCCATGTGACTTCAGCCTACCATATGGATCTTCTTAGTACTCGTATATTACGAAGTTAATGCAATTTTGTCATAAAATTATTACAAGGACTTTTGTTGTCGTTTTCTGGAATATAAAATTTCTGTATTTCATATATTATTACATAATAATCATTAATATGATAATATTATTTGTTATATTTGGCTTTTACGTTTGTCAGATCATAGGATTGATCTTAATTTGTAACTCTTTTATAGAATAATTTATATTTTACTTAGGGTCGATACATACTTTATCCCGAGCTCATGGCCAAATCCTCGTTACAAATTTCTTTTTTTACGGGGAAGTTTTTACACATCAATTTTTTCCAGCAGAATCCAATGCCAAAGGCGAGCGGAGCAATGACAACAACGGGAGGGTTTTTCTATTTATACCCAATAAATTCTTCTCCTTTCTTTAATATGAGATATTATCACTTTATTCCCATTCACATTATCCGGCCCAAAAGTCATGGATTCGAATCTCATTCACACACACAAAAAAAAAATAATCTGACAATATACATAAATAGTGTGGCGTTATGCTATATTAGTGTGCTCTAACTAGTTGGGATCGAAGTAAGTTACCATATTTTCTTAGTTTATCAAACCTACGGTTATTAACAGTTATAGTGCTCACCAAAGAGGATCAAAGGCTGCTTTGATGTACGTGGGGCAGCAACTACTAGTAGCGAGGAACAAGACAAGGTTTGAGCATTTTCGTTTGAGTTTTAAGTTGTGTACTGATAGATTATAAGTAAAATATGTTTATAAAAAATAATTTAATTTGATATCATTAATAGTTAGCTATAACAAGTTAAGTTATATTATTGGTGTTATTACACTCTTAGTTTATATATAATTTAAAAATTATTTCTCATTTTAGTAAGGTCTTGGGCCGTTTTATTATAATCCAGGATAAATATTCTGGGATTATTTTATCTCAAGTTTGGTGTAACTTTGGTTTCAAGATTAACAATCATGGGATATTTTTATATCATACTTTACTTAGGATATAACACTCCCGAAATTATTAATTCCGAGATAAAACAACAAATTAACGCTTTTCACTGATTCAAGTGTTTCAGATTGGATTGACAGAAGAGTTTGTAAGGGCAAGTGACTTTTCCAATCTCATAATATTCCCTTCCATTTGGTTCGTATTCATGAAATAATATTATTCCATGCATGCATTATCTTCTTTATTGCAGGCCTATCTAAAATAATAAAAAATACTTCTGGCAACTAGTTGGCATTTGGCAAAGTTCATGCAAATTTGCATTCAACGATATGTTCGTTGCGTTTTTCTTTTTTAAATTCATCAAATATTCACCTACATATTTAGAAGTCAATAAAATTGTTTATTGTTACAAAATATCATTACGTTAACGCACGAAAAAGTCTAATGCCTGCCGTTGAATTAAGAATCGTGCATAACTTAATTATACTTTATTTGATGGTCTTTGACACGGTATCCACTGCGTCGAATAGAATTTTAAATATAAATCGAACATTAATTCCGAGCATACAAAATTTATTTTATAAATTTATTTTATATGTCCTTAAAAGATTTAGTCTCTCACAAGGTATTGAATTATTTTCTTCCAGGATAAAATAAAATTTATCTTTGTTAGAACAGCGGTACTTCAAATTCAACAACTTTGAACGCCAAGACCGAAACAAATCATACAAGACTCTATATTTTAATTAATAATAGATCCAAACAAACCACACAAGACTCTATATTTTAATTAATATTAATAATTCAAAGAAGCGACGATAACGCTGAGGGAGAATTTACTTTCTTTTCAACTTTTTAAGTCAGTGTAAAAGTGTATTTTTTCTTATATAAAACCAACAAATTCTTTTCTTTAGTGCAATGTGGGACAACAGTACAACACCCCTTTATTTCCCATCCTGCACAATCCACATCACAAACCCCAACAGTACAACAACCAGCAAAGACTGATCAGTTAAACATTTTTAGTCAAAAAAAATATATACCGCATATATGTTGAGGAAATAATTTTTGATATCTCAAAAAGAACTGCTAAATTCCTAACATTAGATTTGGGAAAATTATTTGACCATTTAATGGTCTTGAAGAGCTCTCATTATGTGGTATTATTGTCTGTTACAAAACGTTTTCGTTTACCAATTGTAACAGAATGCTCATTAGCCATTACTATCCTTCATTACATTTTTGCAAATACTACATTAGTTTCAGCCATTGAATAGCCATTATGGTTTTTAATATTCTGTAATCATGGGACATTACCATCAGAATATTACCCTCTACCCATTTTGTTGCCTAAGATAAGCGGAAAAGGGCCAAATATACCCATGTACTATTGGATATTGTTTAAATCCACCTTCCGTTATACTTTTTAGCTACTCCTGCCCCTACCGTCTAGTTAACTTTCAAATATACCCCTTGTTTGACGGAGGGGACACGTGAACCCCTCACAACGACTGACCCATGTTTTTTATTTTATACCCATTAAAACGGGTTGACCCACTACCCAAATTAATATCCACCACAAATTAAAACCCCACCCCAAATTAAACCCCACCCACTGATTAAAAGCCCCACCCCGTACACCCACTCGATCTCTCCACCTCCGTAACTTCTTTTTCATCTCTTTTTCTTCATCTAAAAAACGCGACTTGCAAGCATAAAAAGGGTAATTTTCTTCACTAAATTCAATTTCTTTAACTGTGTTGATCAACCTCTTAAAATCTAATATTTAGGGTTAATATAAGTTTGTGAATTTTAACGCTCCACCTACACAGCTGCTCTAGAATCTGCGACTGGTAAGCATAAAAATGGAGGAGGTGTTCACTAAATCCAATTTCTTTAATTGTGTGCCCTCTTAAATTCTAATATTTAGGGTTAATATAAGTTTGTGAATTTTAATGTCTTTCTTCAATTTTAAGGGTTTAGGACATGTCGGAGGGTAGTATTTCGTCTTCTAGGACTTGCCATTGCGGGTTGGCTCCTCGACAGTTCACTTCAAAAACTCCTGCAAATCCCGGAAGGAAATTTCGCAAGTGTGCTAACCGTGATGTAAGTTTTTTTTTTTTTTTTTGGTGGATAGATGTTGAAATGTATTTTTAAACATTAAATAACTTCATTTATTATTGGTAGAAATCATGCGGTTATTGGAAGTGGGATGATGACGATTTTTCCGATGGTGCGGTTATTGCAATTAACCAACTACGGTTAGAATTGGAAGCGGCAAAAGGATCGATCAATGTTTTGAATATGACGTTGGATCAAGTGAAGATCGAAAGGGATGGTTTGAAGGAGAAAGTGGAAGCTTGGGAGGCCATGAAAAACTTTGAAGCTAATAAAGCTATGAAGTTGGAAGAGAAGGTGTTGAAGTTGAAGATGGGTATTATAATGTTATGTGCGTTAATTGTTGGATTTGAATTTGCGGCGATGACAAAATGAAGCTCATTATTGTGTTTGTATTTTAGTTTGAAGGTATATTAATAATGTTTAGTGTGACTAAATTGAAGTATAGTTTTGAATGTGAAATGTGCATCTTGGATAGTGTTGAATGAAACTCATTGTTCGTTAATATCAAGTTACTCATGCATATTAACTTAGACTATTATATTAACTTAGACTATTTTGTTGTGCAATTCGTTTAACTAGTTGAGCTTGTGTAGTTGTATATGGTTGTGTAGTTGTTGGAGTATATTGGGGCATATTGTTGGAGTATATTAGTGCCAAACTGCCCAGAAGTATAGTCCAAATTGGCCAGATTTTTTGCATGCAAACTGGACATTTTTTGCCCAGAAATACAGTCCAAACGGCCCACATTTTCTGTGTGCAAACTGGACATTTTTTGGGGAAAAATATAGTCCACACTGCCCAGATTTTTATGTGCTAACTGGAGATTTTTTGCCCAGAAATTTAAACTTATAGCTGGACAATTTTGAGAAGAAATTAGGCCACTTTTGTGTACTTAAATGCATACTAAGACAGAAAGTCTACAATAGTAATAATGCACAATAATTGATAAAAAACAAAGGCAATTTAACTACTAAAACACCTTAAATAGATAGATTAATCAAACCAAACGATACATCATTTCTTAAATAGAAAAAGGCACAAGTAGACCTATTCTATGTCTATGATTTCCTCCTTCATATGAACAATGAAGGTTAGGCGATCCTCAAAATGACAGACTACATCACAGACTTGAAAATGCAATTCATTTCCTTCCTTCAAAACCTTTAGCATCGACAAAGGCTTTCCATCCTTTATTGAGGCGCGCTTTTGATTTGTATTTCATAAGAATGCCCCATGGTCAAATATAACAGTAGCTTCCTTGTCATATTTCAGAAGAATATCCATAATGTTAGTAGGAAGTATCTACACAAATACATGTTATTAGATCCAAATAAAAAACAATTGAAAACAAAAACTAAATTTGACATTAAATTTTAACACTTACGAAATCATCGTGTTCAATGGATGATTTTGTCAATTTCTTCTCAAAGAAACTAATTGTATAATCTTGAACCTTTGGCATCTTGTTTGTGATATGATTTCGTTAGTGAAGGAAGTTTGTTTGTGATGGAATGAATGGGAAGAATATGGGGTCTTATAGAGGCTTTCAACCATCCTCAGCATTAAACTAGTCAACAATTCAACCACAAAACTCTATGCGTTCAACTACACCATTCAACTATTCAACCACACAATTCAATGCATTCAACAATTCGAGTACCATAACTATTCAAAGACCATTTGTTGCATTCAATAAAAACTGCCCAAATTATGGCATTAAATCTGCCCAAAATGCAAATTCTCGAGTTATACAAAGGCAGTTATACTAATAAAACACATTCACTATATTAACCAAACCAAACCATAATGGTACTAACGAAGTTCAACATTCACACACCTAGTTAGACAATGTCAACAATTAAGACATGTACACAAACTTAAGAGTTTTGGATGCTATGTTGTAACTGCCAAAAACTTACACAACCAAAGTCACAACATGGCATCCAAAATCATAGCCAAAAGAACATTAAACTACACAAAATGTTCTACCATCCAAAATCAAAATAACAACAAAGTAACACCAAACTAAAGGATGGATATTCCTTTCCCTATTTTGCTCTTAACAGTCATCGCTTTGCTTCTGCAATTCCCTTCCATGTGAGCTTTGATGGTGAGTAAGGAAGATGTGGGTTCACTAACAACAAAGAAGAGACTTGAACAACGAAAAGGATGGATATGTTTGGATAATCAAAGTCTGGAAAATCATTGAGCACAAAGTGTTGACTAGACTGGGACACTTGAGGTGCAAATGATTGAACTTATTTTTGGGTCTGCATGACTTCATCTTCACTATTTTCATCAAGTATAGTTCTCTTTCTCTTTCTTTGAAATTTACTTTTTTGATAGATCGCCCCAACTCCAAACTGTTGTTGGCTTTAGATGGTCTTTTGAGAACTTTACTTAGTTTTCCTTGCTTTTACTGGCTAAAAGAAGAAGTAATTGTAGTCAGAATCTGAAAAATGTAAATTAAATGTAGTTAGATTTGGAAAATGTAAATTAAATGTACTTAAAAGTAAAGATTACCTTTTTGCATCCCTTTGCATGGTGGCCAGGTTCTCCACAAGTCCCACGAGTCAAAATCGTTCCTTTCCTGGACAAACTCCACTTACCTTACCTCTTAGTAGCCTCATTTTTTTTGCCTAATTCTCTTGATTCTAGGCCTGCCTGCTAAAGTCACCATATCAGGTGGATCCATTGCATCATTTGGACAGTTGTCCGTAATTTCTTACCGAGGCTGATAAGTATCTTGTGGTGATAAGTCAGCAGGTATGCTTCTTTTGTGTACCACCAGTGTATCTCCATTTCAGGGTCTTTCTTCAAATACTGCATTGCCTTTATTGCATGAGGACATGGGATCCCAAAGATGTCCCACATCCTCTGAAGTGCATCTTCTCATCTCCAACTTCACAATGTGCTTGTCTTGGCCCTCTGAAACTTCAAAACCATCATCATCATTTGCTTCCACCAAACAAACTTGAGCAATTTGGAGGAAGGCATAATACAGTTCTAAGTAGTTATGACTGTACTCTTGTCTTTATGAACTCACTCTCTCTTCATGTTTTCTTAAATGATTCATTACCTTCACCCTTATAGTTTCAAGCATCTTAATTATTGGCTTGTCTCTAGCGTCCAAAATCCATTTGTTGAAGGACTCAGTGATATTGTTTATCACTGATAAATTCTTGCAAACAGTGTCAAAATAGGCCCTACACCAACTTTGGGAAGGATACTTCAACAATGACTTAACAACAACTTCACTCAACTGCCCCATACACTTTAATTGGTCTTTAAACTCTTCTGGATAAGTTGACCATGAAGCCCACCAAAACAGCTTCTTTATCTGCAAGGATCTTCCATTCTTTGCCCAATTTGCTTCAATATGTTTGGCACAATACCTTCTCTTTGCTTCTGAAAGCACATTTTTAATGGCGTCAATTAATCCCTGCATTAGAATATGTACAGAATTGAAGTCAACTAATTACAGAAATTAACTGCAGAATTCAAGTCAACAAACTGTAGAATAACAGTGCATAGATAAGTAAAATGATTACCTAGTTAAGTCAACTAATCAACTTACTTAGTATACTAACTGCAGAATAACGGTGCATAAACAAGTATGATTACCTAAGCTAAGTAGAATAAGTACAGAATTTAAGACAACTAAAAACAACTAAGGACATAATTACCTAAGCTAAGTCAACTAATCAACTCACTTATCTAAGTTAAGTAGAATAAGTACAGAATTTAAGACAACTAAAAACAACTAAGGACAAAATTAATACAATGTAAAGACAACAAAATTACCTAAGCTAAGTCAACTAATCACCTCACTTATCTAAGTTAAGAAGAATAAGTACAAAATTTAAGACAAATAAAAACAACTAAGGACAGAATTAATACAATGTAAAGGCAACAGAATTACCTAGGCTAAGTTAACTAATCAACTCACTTATCTAAGTTAAGTAGAATAAGTACAAAATTTAAGACAAGGACCTAACTAAAAAGAACTAAGGACAGAATTAATACATTGTAAAGACAATAAAGGTACCTTTTGCATGTTTGAGATAAATGTAACTCTTTCTCCCATATTCATCTCCAATGAAGCCTTCAGATGCTCCATAAACCAGGTCCAACTCCTCTTTGTTTCTTTATCAACAAGCGCTTCTTGCTAGAGGATAAAAATGGAGTCGGTTGTCTTGCCCAAGAAACCATAACAATTGGCCTTTTGCTTTCCCTTTCAAGAAAGTGCCATCAAGTCCAATAAATGGCCTTAAACCATCTTTGTATCCCATCTTTAGGGCCTGGAAACAAATGTACATTCTAAGGAATTTTCTTTTGCCTTGAAGTAGTGCCTCCTTGGATAAGTTAATAACCACATCAGATCCAGGATTACTATCCCTCAAAGCTTTGGCATAACCCTCCAACTTGTTGTAATCATCATTGAAACTGCCTTCCAGCTTCTCCAAGATCATTCTCTTTGCCCTTTTACACTTACCATGAGTAGCATCAAGGTTAAAGGCAGCTTACAAATCAGCCCCCATCTCTCTCACTTTGTACTTAGGATCATCTTACAACTTCCTCTTGAAGTCGTGTGCAATGGTTAAATAATCAACCGTACCATTCTTAAACTTATCATTACAATCATGTTTTGTGTTTAATGTCTTCACTCTACTGCCCTCCCTGCCTTTGTCCTTGGATATTATATAAATAAATTGGCAACCCTCTTCACACCTATATCTCAACCTATTGTTGTCACTCTTTAAAAGCACCAACTCCTTCTTATTAACCATTGCATACATGCTCAACAAATTCCTAGCTTCATCTATATCTTTGAAAGACATACCACTATGTATCTCTTTATACTCAATAAGGTGTTCAGTAACTTCTTGTTTTCTTTGTGCCAGAAAGCAACCTATCTGTTCAGAGTCATAGTCCGAATCCTCAGGATCAATTTCATCATCATCCTCCCTTCATTTTCAATACTACTACCATCACTAACAACTGAAGCTACAGCTGCATAAGTCTAGGTATGGTGGACAATAGAAGGACGAACAATAAGCTCACATTAAATACGCATAAACATAAATATTGATAACACTAAACTTATCACTAATAAGACACAACAGGGTCCTAATTCCAACATCATTTTCAATCTCATAATATTTTCCAGATGGACCGGCAATAATTAGTTGTTGAACCCCTACAAACCCTAATTGTTGAATATATTCATCAACTAAATCTTTAAAGCACAAAAGGTCTGAGTCATACCCTCTCCAAAGATGAACTTCCTTAATTGAGTAGAGAGCATAGGGCTTAGTTATCCATTCAGCACCATAATTGAAAACCAGGTCCAAATGAACCATCTTTAATCTACAAAAATGGTACAGAAATTAAATGAGCCATAAAGTTACAAAACAAACATAAATTAGACAAACAGTGCATAAAGTCATATTAAACTCATATGTTATAAATAGCATACATTGGGGCCACTAAACATATAACAAAACAAAAAAAAAAAAAAACGTACCACAATAAGGGCCCCTACTTAATAAAGAATGCATAAAGTTAACATATTTAACTCTCAATCACCATATTTCAATGTAAAATCAGTCACATGGGGGACCAAATTCAACAATAAAAAGGCAACTTAAGACATGTAATTCGGGTATAGGAAGACCTAAACCACCACAACTTCAAACCCACACATAACACCAAAATAGAAAACCTAAACCACCAAACACTCCTACTTTCAGTCTTATGGTCCCTCCCAAACCCCACAATAACTAAAAAAAACAAAATAGATCCAAAAAAGGAGAGGACCAGGCATTAAAGACCACATGCATGACAATACAACTATAAGTACACAAAAACAACAACTATAATCCAAAAATACTACCAGAAAAGGTAAGAATTCAAGTCAGTGCAAAAAAGTACAAACCCTAGAAAGCAAAATTAGATTAAAACATAAAACGAACTTACTAAAAAGCTAAAATCAGTTAACACAACAATCTTTACTAAAGAAAATTACCTTTTCCCACTTCAATTGCAACACAAATCTGACCCTTAACTTTCTAAAATGAGAGTGTACGAGTATAGGGTTTGTACGAGTGGGTGGGGCTTATAATCGAGTGGGTGGCGTTTATTTGGGGTGGAGTTTTAATTTATGGTGGGTATTAATTTGGGTGGTGTGTCAACCCGTTTTAACGGGTATAAAATAAAAAACATGGGTCAGCCGTTGTGAGGCCTCCACGTGTCCCCTCCGTCAAACAAGGGGTATATTTGAAAGTTACCCAGGCAGTAGGGGCATGAGTAGCTAAAAAGTATAACGGAGGGTGGATTTAAACAATATTCAATAGTACAGGGGTATATTTGGCCCTTTTCCGAAAGATAAGAGACAAATTCATCTATTGTTCTTTTCTTGTGCTGGGTTTTTTATAAGATAAATCTTTATTAGATTTTGGCTCCTAGTTCACTAGAAGAGCTTGTTGAATCCTGGGGATACACCAACATCGGGTGAAATATCCTTAAGAACAGTGTCTTAATTGAGCCTCAAGCTTTGAAGAATTTGCTATAGTGTTCGGAATCAAGTATTTTCCGTAAAATTTTCAACAATATACAGGTCAAATATTATATTTTGTACATATAAATTAAATCTTAACATTCAATATTGAGTTGTCACCTGATTAGTCCTAAGTGAACGTTGAGAGAAGGAGAGAGAAAGTGTGTTCATTTCAAGATTGGGAAGCAGGTGGCATTGGAAAAAGTATTTTTCGAGAATGTTATATGTGCTAATAATGCGTGAAGAGTAAAAACTTACTCGCATGCTATTTTTACACTAAATCAACAGATTCATTATGTGTGTGTGTGTATATATACACACACACACTCACATCATTCAATTACTTAATTATGATTAGTTGAAATGATTTGATTTGAACATTGACCCAAAAGAAAGGTACAATATGATTACCGCGTGTGTAGTGTGACCCTCACATGGCCATGGGGATTGCCACAACATTGTTAAGATAGTAACTTACTCGTATTCAATATTTATATCTAATTAATTAAAGAATATGTGACATGTATTTTTTTATACACTTATATCACTTAACAATAACTAATTAATACATATTTTACTACACATCACGTAATCATGATTAATTAATATTATACGCGTAGAATCGTGCCACACTCTCTAAAAAGGAACTAGACAACCATTTATATCAATCAAAATCTACTTCTATCGCATTTTGAATTCGGCTTCCAGATCCGTGTAACCTATTGTAATGACTAATCTTTCGTTCCGAAAATAATAATCAAGACAAGAAAAAATAGCGACAAGAGAGTAATATTTGATTTCAAGAATTTGTGCGGGGGTTACAATCTTTATGAAATCTTAAACAAAAAGATGTAATCCTCGATTCTTCTCCTCGACAATACGGCCGTCAATCAGGGCTTTGCTTGTTCTTGAATGGACAGATCACTTGTTGTCGATATTTCACTACGAATGCGGCCGAGTTTTTAATCACAAACGTAGAGGTATGGAAACTTGCGGCTGTACTTGGAGCGAAGACTTTAGTATGCGGAAGACTTACCGAGAGCTTCTCTATGTATTTTTCTTCCTCCCTTTTGGCTTTGTGAAGACCCTATTTATAGTTGCAGGGGAGAGCTAGGGTTTGTATATGATTGGTTGAACCATGTCATTTGAACACTTGGCGACATTTGATTGGTTCTTATCGACTTGACACGCTCACGTCACTTATGCACGTGGCATGATTTTATTGGTCCTTGACTTGACTTGGCGCGCACGTCATTTGACATGTGGCATGGACCTTGGGCTAATAGAGTGGGCTCGTAAATGTGAAGTCAGAGCAAGATAGACTAGCCCC
>NC_081350.1:44280073-44288900 GCF_029784015.1 Lycium ferocissimum | reverse complement strand
AGTTTCTTTAGCCCGATAATGTTGAGTTGAAATCATGTTTAGGTTTGAAACTGGATGTGTTCTGTCGCTGCTCAATATCTCTAATTAGTTTCTTAACTCTGCGTTTCTGTTTTATTTACAGTTTGGCATGGCTTAGTCGATTTTGTAAGCGTCGTAGCCTTACTTTGTTTTGGTCTGTGAATTGTGAAGTCTGAATCGCTTACGATTTTAGTGCTCTTTATCTGTTCAAAAAATGAGTTAGTATGGGCTGTTAGATTATATGATTTAGCCTTCAAATGCGTATGTGTTTAGTTTACAATCCCGTTTTCATTGGAGTATGTTCTCGTCATCAGTTAAATAATCAGCCTTTGGCCTTCCTTGTCGTAGTTCAAAAGGTATATTTCCCTGAAGCTGTGGTTACGTAACTACTGGTCTGGTGTGTCTGTTCGTAGATCATCTAGGGTAGAATCTTGTTGGTGTGTATGTTGAGACGATTGGGAAAGGATTGTTTCTTAAAAAAGAAATGAAGTATTAAGGGTAGGAATAGGTTAAGAGCTGTCCCCTGAAGATTCTGTTTGATGTTGTCTGCAATTCTGCTCCCGTTTGGTTACGGTCTGTGGGGTAAGCGGTTAGTACTAGGAGTCGTTTAAACGTTAGTTAGTAGAAAGCATGAAGTTATCGTGACATCCTTCCAATGTAGATCTGAATAGTACCATGATGTATTTGCTCATGTGATTAGCTTGTAGTTCAATTTAAAAGACTAAGGAATCTGGTTCCACTTCCCTTTCATGTGATCAGGTTTCATGCATTTTGAATATGTTAGGATCTTTAGCTATTAATATGGTACCGAACATGAGTATTTCCTCTAGACTTAGTACGAGATATTGACCAACGATTTGTATAAGATTAAAGATGTCATGACATTGCTTCGGTGTTAGTTAGATGGTGCTTGCATTTCTCTGGGAATTCAAAATCTAAAGCCCGCGTATTATGTTAGCAGCCCAGTTGTTCGTCTAAATTTTCTTTAAGCAGGAGTTTCAGCCTTTTTATGAATCGCTGGTTGTCGGGATGTTTCGTTACTGTTTTCCTGCCCAGATTTCATATTCGCTAACACTTGTTTTACCTCGTGTATGCTATTGGGAGTTGGGTTTAGTTATAGTTAAAAATCTGAGCTGGTTAACTAATCGTTTAGTTCAAACCTCGCTGTAGCAAGAGTTAAATTTGGACAGTTGTAGGCATCATGACACTTACGAAATATTTGCTTGCAAGTTGTGAATCTCCCTCTCTGATTTTAATATTTGTTATGGGTCCTATCATTATTCTAATCCTATTTTTCTTTTATTTTGCATGAATACTGGAGCCGAAGAGTTTCATTTTGAGACTCAACGACGCCGCTTATGGAGTCCGCATATCTGCACAGATCCTTCTTGCCTCTCAAATGTCGATTCATAGAGGGGATTTTGTCCTCCCATTAAAATCGAACAGGCTACTTAATCGTCCTACTTTTCTCTGTTTGCTTGCTTGCTTATAATGGTGAATGATTTTTAGTTTCAGATATGTATATGTTGTTTAAGGTAGAACTATTGCAATTAATTAATGACTAAACCTTAAGAACTATTTAAAGTCCTTGCCTTGCAACGTTATCTTTAGGATTAACAACTCAGTGACTTTAGAATATTCAACATTTACAAGACGTACGGTTTTGAGGGTAATTTGGTGTCAAGCTAAAACAAATAGTACTTATTTCTTTTAAGTGATAACAAAGATTATGGCAGATTCTCTTAATTTTTAAACAGCGTTTTTGTTTTTTTTTTAGCTTTAGCTCATTTTTAATACTAATTGTTCTTACATAAAAAATGTATTCGGAGACCCTCTTAAATCCGAAGCCTCTTCCCACTTTTCAGAGCAGTTAGTTATTAAAGAGTCAGTTATTAAAGTGTCCGCTATTTTAATCAATCTATAGAATACAAAATAATTTTTTTCAAAAATTAGCTTTGTTGAGCATTCCCTTCCATTATCTGATTTTGAACGTACTTTAAGCTTTTCATTTATACTTAGCCTAATTAATTATAAGTCCGGTCGGATTAATCATTATTAATGGAATTTAGAGGATGCCTAATACCTTCCTCTGTGATTAATTGACCCGTAACCAGCACCCAATCATTTGGTTTAGACTTTAAAAAACAAATCAACTTTAGAAATAACTTTAGGTGCCCTAATTCACCATAATTAATTAGGTGGCGACTCTTAACTTTAATTAACCCCGGAATTACCCGGGATGTTGTAAACTATTTTGACCCCGGTTAAAATAGGGTATGACATTGTCTTTGCATAAATTTGTTTTCCACTTTTCCATTAATAATAAATCCAGTACATGAAATAGTGGAAAGAAGATTTTGTGAAGGGAGATATTGTGTTTGGCCAAGATGGATTGTGGTTTTGGTAGTGACATTTGTGATCAAAATTTTCCTCTTTAATAAATGGTTTTTTGCAGATTTCTATTTGTCCCATTTGAAGCCATTGAGAAGTCATTTTTGTCTGTAACGGAAGACTCTGTTTTGCACCTCGCCTTACGTTTGATCTCCATTCTTTATATTTAAACAAATAAAAAACTTTTCTCCAACTTCAATTAATCAAGAACAAGTTTATTTTTTCAGAAACGCGCTGTATTTGAGGTCATTTTTTTCGGTAACGGAAGACTCTGTTTTGCACCTCACCTTACGTTTTACCTCCATTCTTTATATTTAAACAAATAAAAAACTTTTCTCCAACTTCAATTAATTAAGAACAAGTTTATTTTTTCAGAAACGCGCTGTATTTGAGGTCATTTTCGTCGGAAGACTCTGTTTTGCACCTCACCTTACGTTTGACCTCCATTCTTTATATTTAAACAAATAAAAAACTTTTCTCCAACTTCAATTAATTAAGAACAAGTTGATTTTTTCAGAAACGCGTTGTATTTGAGGTCATTTTTGTAATCTTAGACAAGGATGACTGTTGACACCCGATTTTGTCCGGCCCCTTTTCCGAAATTTCTATTTTTTTGCGAATAGTCATGTATATTTTACCACAATTATTTACTTCTATTAATATGGTCGAGCGCCACTGTACGACTATAGCCATCGCATATTATCGTCATTTTCATTATTATTATCATCATCATTATTATTATCATTATTATTATTTTTATTAATATTGTTATCATTATTTTTTTATTATTATTATTAATATTATATCTATTATTATTATCATAGTTATTGTTATTATTATTATTATCGTAGTTATTATTAGTATTATTATGCTGCGAACACTTAATATTATAAGTATTAATATTATTATAATCATCGTCTTAATATTATTATTATTGTTTTGGCTATTATTTTTCATCATACTGCAAACACCTAACATTATAATCGCAATGGTCATTTTTTTTAACATTTCCATTTACCGTCTTATGCAAAAAAACGCATCGCATTTATTTATGCAATTAAACAATAGCATTTATTTACTTTCAAACCTTATAAATATTATCGCATCATATAGTTTTCACTACCACGTAATTACTAGTAATTATACTCGGCATTGCATAATTTGTTCATTTAAGCACTTATTAATGTGTAATTTATCAAAGGATGTTAATTCATTATTTGAAGCCCACCTTATTTTAAAAGAGGCCAGTCAATTTTTAGGCCCAACCGGACCCAAAAACCAGCCCAAATGCGCTATACCCGATCCGCCCTTACCATTCTAACACTCAAAACGCAAAAAAAACTAATCAGAGAAAAACATTTTCAGCCGCACGCTTTGTCTTCTTCCTCCTTCCACTTTCATGAAAACTCCCTTTCCTTCAACAAACCCTAGCAGATTTGCCGCACCATTTTGGGCAAATCTTGCACCTTTTCGTATCTTCCCATCCCAAGGACCGAAACGTTTTCCTTCTCTCTTATCTTCAACGATCTTAGTCAACACAAAAGGCCAAACGATTCTGATTTTTCTGAGAAAAAATCAACTTTTCAGACCTGGGATTTGATTTCAAACTGCTTTTGATTTTTGTTTGGAGCCAAAAGTTTGAAAATCCGAAACTCTATTTTCGTCCTATATATACTAGCACTTCGGGTTCATGAAAAGGGGGGGGGGGAACGGCGATCCGATTCCCCGAAAAAAAAGATATACAAAAATTATAGAAAAGGCCCCTAAAAAAAAAGAAAAAAAGCCGACAATATTTGCTTGATTTTCATTTTTTTTTATCTAAGATTTCGGGGTTAATTTAAGCAAATTCGGGTTTGACGCGTTCGGGTGTAGATCCGTGACCGAAGCTTCAGTCCACTGCACCCACAAAAAGTAAGCTTTCATCTATTTATTTCCGTTCTCCTTTAATTTCGGCATAATTTCTATTTTTAGTTTGTTTTGTTTCATATTTTAATTTTGTAACTTAGTTTTGTCTACGCTGGGTTGTTTGGTTTAATCGATGATATTAGCTGTAGATTGAAGTTTGGGATTCGATAGTGTAGAACAACGTGGAAATTTAGTGGTTCCTATGTGTTTTTGTTTGGCTGTGAATCTACAGATTTGCCAATGTGTGTTGAAATCCCTTAAATGCTCAAATATTGATCGGAATAGTGAGTCGCTTAGTTTTCGATGATGTATTGTGCTGATGCCCGTACATGCTAGCATGTTTCCATCCCATTCAAATGTTATAAGAATGTAATCTGACTTAGTTTATACCCGCGAATGAGAATAACGAACTTGGGTTTAGTTATCTATGTTGTTGTTTGGATCCCTGCACCTACTGTTTAGCCCTTCATCTTGGTCATATGGCTTCATATCTTTGATTTCTTGTCCATGGTAAAACATCATCTGTATTGATATAGGTTACATGGTTTCAGCTAGGCCTTATCTTGATGTTCTTGTATTAGTAGTTTCAGCAAAATTTAATGTGAAGTTTGTTTCCGTCCTATCCAAGTTCGTCCTTTAAAACAAAGTATAAACTTGTTTCCTGGGAGATTGCACGTCGAGCAGCAAGGTTACCACCCTCCTACTTAGCTAAAAATGTTTTCCAAAATGCCTGCTCTTTTGCATGCTGTTTCAGTAGGGTCTGAATGTCTCTAAATTAGTAAAAACAAAAAGAAAACTCATCATATTTTGCACTCTATTTATAAATAAGTCTGGATTTTTCTACACCACTATACCCATATAATATAATTTTATCCTGAAGTTAAATTGGCTAGATCTTTTCCTAAAAAACTTCTATTTGTATACGAATCATTTATTTTGCAAGTTTTATTTTCAAAATAACATTACTATTTAAGGTTTAGCAATATTTATAGTTTACTTTAAATAACATTCGAAGTCTCTTTTTCGTGCAAATCTTGTTTTAAAACGGCATTTTTAATTAAAGCTTTTGCCTATTCTTTAATCTTATTTTAAACAACGTTATTATATTTTCTTTAAAACCTTAGTAATATTATAAGTTATTTCTTAAATTTAGGCATCTTATTTAACTTTAATTAATTAACCTAAGTTTAGCCGGTAAACCGAAGTTAACGGATCCTAGACATGAAACGCAGCCCCCGAAGAAAGGGCCGTGATCTGATTAAATATATCGCGAGTATGCAAAGATATATAGTAAACAAATCAATCATAATCAAAGCGAGAGGTACAATGCAGAGAGTAAATGCATGTCCAAAATATCAAAATGGTACTTTCAAAATATAAATCATGCATAGGCATGTGAAATATGGTCGCCCGTCGATACGGGCGCCAACACAAGATAACACCGTAAGGTTTCAAATCCTCCGTATCCCCGTCACATATATACACAAGATAACGCCATACACAAGATAACACCAAATATAAATGAACCCGGCCTCTCGAACGAGGCTCGCGAACCATAAACACAAGATAACACCGGAGTATAACAAAGTGCGCACGACAAACCGAATCCGGCCCGGACTTCGGCGAAAGATATAGCGAATGCTCCCGAACGGAGTCGTGAGTAACCATATGCATAAAATCATTGTCATAGACTCAAATGATAAGTAAAATGACCATACTTAGAAATCGGAATAATAACCAAATCAAATTCTTTCAAAAGTCGTCAGGATTGCAAAAGAAGAGTCGTGAGACCCACGGACGGGTGTCGACCCGAGTCGGGCCCACCTATGAAAATCATACTCATCATACATCATACAATCTCCTACGAGCATATCGAGGCAATCCGAGCCTTCGTGGAAAGATACGGCGTTCGTAGTTACTTAACTTTAAAAAGCCAAATTTTTTACGCAAAAGTTGAAAATCAAATATTTCAAAGGCATAAAGGCCAATATTTCATTATATCAACATACGAATTTCCAAGAAACGAATAAGAGTCATAAACCCGCCGGATTGCGAGAATAGAATTTCCTCGAGGCTCGTGTCATAGCCTATTTGTAACTAAGGCATGCCAAAGAAGAAAGGATGGAGCTTTACATACCTCGTATGCACCAACGCTACCAAACTCAAGATAAATCCAACCTACGTCCCTGGGCTGCCCAAGGTCTACAAACAAGTCATAATATGCCAAACATTAGTTAGAGACATTTTGCCTTTAATTCCAATTTAGCCCTTAATTCTACGTAATTTGCGCATTTCCGTAAATAGGCCAATCCCGAGAATTTAACCTACCAAATCAACAACAACAACAACCAACCTAGCAACAACAATAAGCAATCCGAAAGGCAATATAACATTAATAACTCTCTTTTACATCATTCAACAACTTTCAATATATTCAATTCAACGGCTTACATTCAAGCCAACATCAACGCTTATACGTTCAAATACTAACCCGAACCCCTACCAACAACATTCAAGAACATCTTAAGCAATTCATATAACATTTCAAACATTCCAAATAATACTCCCACTCACCCGAAACTCGCCCAAACCCGAGAGCCTCAACTATAACATATTCCTCATTTCCAAATCATGATTCCGCACCAACAATTCACATTCTAACAATGTCATTCTCATAATTATACAAGTTACATCAAATGTACAATAACCTCCAAATCGATCCGCAACAATTACAACATCAATTTGAGTCATTAAACTCTCATTCTCATCATGAATTCATAACGACAACAACTAAAACACTAAGCGATGTTAATTCATTTCTTGTCACATAGATGGCCTACATTCGGCCAACACCTCCTATAAACATATATAGATGATTCTCATTCATTTCTCCACTCTACAACAATCACAACATGCTAACTAGGCTTTAATTCATAGCTTCAACACAACAAAACACACACACACACACTTACACGGCTAGACACTACATTCACAACCTCCACTCCAACATGCCATATTTCATGAATTTCCTTCATTTTAACATACTACAACATGCATACAACCTTTATAACATATAAAACATGATCAATTCTTACCTTTCTTCTTCAACTCCACAATTTGCTCAGGGTTCAAATTGACACAACGAATGGTCGGATGACCCGAACAACACTTCCACGCTACTTAGGACCTCAAATTAGGGTTTGTACCAAGGAAACATTTTTGGAATGGCTTGAATCGAAGTTGGTTTTTCTCTCCACTTGGCCGAGAGCCTCTTTTTTCTCTTCAACTTCTTTTTGCTCTCTTTTTTCTAAGTGTTGGATGATGCAAATGAATTAATAGTCATCTTCTAAGCCAATATAAGACTTATATTACCTGTCCTACCACAAGCAATGTCGACCAATTAAAATTGTCCACAAATCACGTGGGCCAAATCCCACACCACACGGCCAAACCAAGAGAAAGATGCATGATTTCCAACTTTCACAAATTCTATTTTTGGTCCCAAATTTTCCTAATTGTTCCATACCAACAAATTCATGAACAACTTATGACTCAAAATCAAATCGAAGGTCAAAAGTCTCGACTTTGTATCCCTAACGGTTGGACCCTAACTTATCATAGTTAACCTAATTGTCCCAATGTACAAAAATACCTTATATAACATCAACCCATACTCCAAAATTCTACCATTCTTTTCCGATTGAGGTTCAAACCCCTAACTCCAAAGAGCAAAATTAGGCGCTCAACCAACAAAACCAAGCGCATTTAGTGTCAAGATGTCATTTCTTTCAATATATCCTTATGCGATATATATGTTTAGTAAAAATTAAATTTCCGATGAAGCGATGTCGCTTGACACGCCTTTTTTTCAACGTGGGTCCGCCCCGTCGCATACCGATACGTATAAGCTTGCTATGAATATACGTATTATTTTACGCAGACGATGAAAAGACGGAATAACTAATACATATTCCCTCCGTCCCAAAAAAAAAATCGTCTTCTTTAGTTTGACTCGTATACGAGCTTCAAGAAATAAAGGAAGAGTTTTGAAAATGTGTGGTCCAAAATGTAAATGTGTGGCTATAAATCATATAATAAAGTTATTATCGTTTAAATATAAAAACGCCAATCTTTTGATAAACTAATAAGAAAAGTTAGACAATTTTTTTCGAGACTAAGGATTAATAACTAAACGCTGCATAACTAATCTCTACATAAAATAATACATATGTCCCATCATAACTAATCTTTACATTATCAATACATGCATAACTCTGACCAGTTATCGAACGACCCCGAGTGTATAAAATATTGAGAAAATTACACTGGATGTTAATTGTAAGCAACAACGTAAAATCGAATTCATTTTTTTAATTTTACAAAAAACGACTCAAACTTTTCTCTCTCTCGCTTTCCCCTTTTTTTCCCCGGTTTTCTTTTTTTTGGATGTGGTATTTTTGGGGATATTCCGCAAAGTTTGATATTTTAAGTATTTTTTATAATATAAATTTTA
>NC_081350.1:44271514-44279973 GCF_029784015.1 Lycium ferocissimum | reverse complement strand
AATCCCACCATTATCGACACTTAATAGGGATACTTTGGGAATTACATAAATATTGTTTGATTTTTTAATACAGGGTGCATGTTTTTTTTTTTATATTACTTATTTTTTTAATATGAGGTCCACTTTTTTTTTTTAAACACGAGCTTCGGAGCGTTTTTTTTACCACTTTTTTTTTTTTCTTTTTAATGATGCTTGATCTTTTTAGAATGGGGTCCACTTTTGACAACGAAACCACCCCCAACTCATGCTTATATTTTTGGAAATTACATAAATATTGTTTGATTTTTTAATACAGAGTGTACTTTTTTTTTTATATTGCTTATTTTTTTAATATGAAGTCCACCTTTTTTTTTAAACATGAGTTTGGAGGTGGTGGGGTTCACTTTTTTTTTTTTTTTAACGATGCTTGATCTTTTTAGAATGAGGTCCACTTTTGACGACGAAATCACCCCCAACTCATACACTTATATAGTATAAAAATATATAGTAAGTAAAGTAGTAATTCTTCTATGCCGGTCGGGCACCATGTGAACACACCAACACATTATTATAAAGTTTTTAAGTTTTAACCAATTCTTTGTAGTGTTCACATTCATTTCTGTGGTGTATATATATATATATATATATATATATATATATATAAGTGTCGCTGGAAAATGGCAAGTTGGCCGCCGGCAACTGCCCCTTCTTATATATTATCTGCAAGTGATTCCAGTCCTCAGCCGCCGGCAACTACCCCTCCTTCTGTATCACCTGCAAGTGATTCCAGTCCTCCGCCGCCGGCAACTGCCCCTTCTTCTGCAAGTTATTCCAGTCCTCTTTCTCCGCCTTCGGAGGCAGATGGTGGAGGAAGTCAATCAACACCGGAGTCAGTTGGTGGAGGGTCATCATCGGGAACATCGACAGGGGCAGTTGTGGGAATTGTTATTGGTGGTGTTGTAATACTGTTAGTGTTGAGTTTGTTGTTTGTATTTTGCAAGAAGAAGAATAAGAGGAGAAATCATCAAGATTACTATGTTCCACCACCACCACAAGGAGTCAAAGGTAACATCATCTTGTTTGTATTTTTTCAGCCGAATTTGGTTTTAGTCATCTGTTACGCTTTTTTTTTTTTTTTTTGATTCATCAGTATACTTGTTCTGGAGCCTGGACAGTTGAGTATCTTTTTCGGGTTAAATTCATAAACAGCCACTTTTCAAGTGGAGTTCACTACAACACAAGACATATATTGCTACAAAGGCACATTGTAGCTAAACATGAAATTTTCCGTGCCAAACACTTTAGCCACAATATTTTTTTCCGAGCATCTTAAAGAAACGTAGCGAAAAAGTTACCATTTTTTACATGACCGTGGCTAAGGGCTTATACTTATTGCTACGGAATTTTTTTTTTATCTTCAAAGAATATTATTAAGCTTTTTTGCCACGAATATATGCTTATAGCAAATGAACTTATTCTTTTGCCACAACAAATAAACTTTGTAACGAACTTTATACTGTAGCCACAAGCTGTTATGTTGTGGCAAAAGATTTAATATATTTGCCACAAAAAATTAAATTTTATGGCTATTTTTATAGTTTAGTCTTGTGGCAATAGTGTTTGTATTTAGCTACAAGTTTAAAAAATTCATAGCTATAAATTTGAGTATTTGCCACAAACATTTTCAAATGTAGCTAAGGATCCATTCTTTTTGCCATAAATATATAAAATTATAACTAAAGATTTTCTTTATATACTACAAAAAGTGAATGTACCCATGTTCTTATTACGTAAACAATTAAATATACGTTTAGCTACAAAGTCATGAATTTGCCACAAGAGAGTCACAATATTTATTTTCCAATGTAGCTAAGCATTAAAAAAGATCTTGATTCCAAAATAGAATTCAAATTACATTTGTATATTTAAATTTCAGAACATCCACTATACATAATTTTTTCTATAACGCTAGTACTATCTTGCTTGAGATCCAATACGGTACAATCTTCTCTTTCCACTGTCTCTGGCTGCATCTTAGTTTGATTGCTACTCTGATAATTCCACCAATCCACCTGTCAATTTAAGCAAAATAAGTTAATGTTAAGAAGAGAAAACAATTGATCACATAAATATTTCTAACAAGTATAACTTGATAGAAAGCATTATCGATTAATTTCTCTAAGAAAATCTTCATAGATTTTCATAATGAAGCTTTCAGTTTAGCAAAGCTCCAAAAATTTCAGAAGACTCAATCTTTTGCACTAAAAAAATTCTTTTAACAAAATATCAATCAAGGAACAAACATCTCCTGAATCACATTTAAGAAGTTTCAACCAAAAATTAATATTATTACTGGATACCAATCTAATGGACTAATAAGCATAAAGATACAAACGAAGATAAGTAAAGAAAAAGAATGAAGTACACAGTGAAAATAAGAATGAAGATGCTTGAAATTTAACATAAGATACAAACGAAGGATGAAGTACACAGTGAAAATAATAAAGAGGAAGAAAAAAAGTAAGTAAAGAAATGCACAATTGTATACTACTACGAGTATATGAAGTGACAGAGAGTGAGATTCAAAAAGAAAAAGAAATACCTGCTCCAAATTTATGATAACTCTCTCCGTCCAACTCAAATTTCAACAATGCTTTATAATATATCATTGATCTTGAAACCTATTCTCCACTTAAAGATAAGTTTAACAAAAATATTATCCAGCAAATTTTAGAGACAGAAACACCCATTAGAGATGCCAATTTTTCTTCATCAATCTTTTCCAAAAGCACGGCAGATATACCAACTTCTTGAAACTATTTTATTGAGAAGCTGGGAGGGGGCGTGGCGGCTATGATGAAAAGAAAGTGAGGGCTAGGTTTTGGGATCTTTTTTTCTTGGCTAATTACCGTCCTTTTCTTGTTTTATACTATACACCATTTACTTTTTAAACTGCGTATAATACATTATACAGCAATAAGTGTAATTAACAAAGAATGGTTAAAATGTTACTTATTAAATAGCAAAATAGGATTATACAGCAATAAGTGTAATTAACAAAGAATGGTTAAAATGTTACTTATTAAATAGCAAAATAGGATTATAACTATATAATTTACATTAATAAGGAATAAATCAATTATTCTAATGAAAAAAACTAATATTCTGAAATATATATATTTGTCAAGTGTTATATAGTCCAAAAAAATGAATTATTAAAAATAATCAAGATATATAGCAACAAAGAAAAAGTTTCAAACTTTACCAACAATTATAACTAATAGTTATTTAAAATTCACATGTAATACTTTTAAAAAATGGAATTATGATATTGTTAGTATTTTCATATGCTCCTATTTCAATTATATAAACGCTTAATTTTTAATGTTTAATTAGATTTATAATAATTATTAAGTTATCAAAATTTAAATAGACCAAAAATTATAACTTTTTATGCTTATTTAAATAAATATAATTAGTTAAAATTAATTATATACAAGCATACATTGTGATAAATACGTTATGAACCTGCTCGCGCACTCAAAACACCGAACCGAGTTCGTCTTGACCCGATATTCACCGTGATCAACTCTAACCGAACGATAAACATCTATAATTACACTCAAAAGGTATTGTTTCTACTTTCGATATAATAGGTTTGAGTCAAATAATGATTCTCGAAACACCTGATCAAGATGAAGCTTGAGTCGATTAATGAAGATAATTTTGTTTAAATTTTATATAAGTAATTATTCAAAGTTAATTAGATATAAGCTCTTATTTATTTAAATAATATTTGAAGCTTACAACTTAGATCTTGTAAAATTTAATTGAATGAAAATTGAACACTTCTAACTACACCAAGTCAATAAAGGTACTATCCGATATAATAGGTCTGAGCCAAATAATAATTCGCGACGCAAAAAAAAAAAAGCACCTCAAGGCTTACACCTCGCCCCGTATTAGGTAAAATATCTCACCTTGCGTCCTCACCTTTTAAGAAACTGGTTCAATTATTCATAATAAATTTTATTCTTGTTGTCATATTTATTTTCTATATTAATAATTAATTTGGCAGGAATGGAATTTGAATAAAAGAAAATTACATATATTAGTATGATGCCATATAAGAACTTGTTTTATGAATTTTTTTTTTTCCATTTAGATATTAATTTGATGAATATTTGATTTTATGATACCATATAAGAACTTATTTATGCAAGAAATTATACCTCTTAGAATGTAAAAATCTCTTAGAAATTATAGTACATATACATATTTTTATAATTCTTTATCGCATTATAAAAAGTGGTTACAACTAATTTATTGTAACCACTTTTTGAAACGTTTCAAATTCCGGCTTCTCTTAGAAATTATAGTACATATACATATTTTTATAATTCTTTATCGCATTTCAAATTCCGGCTTCTATAATAATGGCTATTTTTCTAGGGGTCAAAGGTAAGATATTGTTTTATTTTCATTTTAATTATCTCTTACACATTTTTTTAATTCATCAAATATACTTGTTCTGGAGCCTGGACTATTCAGTACCTTTTTTGGGCATTTTCTGTTGAAATGCATAAAGCTTTAAGGGTGTGTTTGGTATGAAGGAAAATATTTTCCATGCAAAATGTTACATCGTATAAGTCATTTCATTCATTTTTAAGGGCTGCTTTCACCAGAGAAACATTTTTCCAAAACCAACAAAATTGGAAAGCAATTTTTGAGAAATATTTTCCTCCATACCAATCTCTGTGGATAGCTTTTCCTGTGAATATTTACAGAATTTTGCATTATGACAAAATTTTGTCATCCATTATGTACAATTTTAGTTCTGGTTGATCATGAACACGAGGTTGTTGACTTTGAAGTTAGGCGAGTCTTTATTATTGATTTGGGCCCTGAACTCAATGAGAGTGGGGATTCGCTGTATGCACTTCAAATATTGTAATTTTGTTAATAATAGGCAAACTGCTTGATGGGTGTCTGAGATATTAGCAAACCTCTATATAACATCATTCGTTTGTTCTGATATTTTTTTGCTACTATAGCGTGTCTATGTTATAGAGATATTATAATAAATAATATACGAAAGATCGGTCCTACCGAGAAAATGGTTGTTATAGAGAATGACTGCTATAGAGAGGTCATGTATATTTTGGAGAGCCCGAAACTTTTTTAACCCAAAAAATAATTTTTAGAATCAAACTAACCCTTTAAAAAAAAAAAAAAAAAAAAAACCAAACTAAGCTTCACGCACAGAGAGGGTACTTTTTTTTTTTTTTTTTAAGCTATCAAAATCACGTTTTTTCAATACTTTGGGCAAAGATTAGTTATGTTTCAAAATCTCGAAATATCAATATTTTATATAGAACTTAATATATTTTTTCGCGTACAATAACGTACATCAAGTATACCTAAACGTTTGGATCGTCGTTTTAGGGGTTGTAAAGTCTTTCAAGAAATGAAAGTTTTTGTTTGCTTGAAACTGTCTCTTTTTCTTTGAAATCACTCAAAATTAAGCTTTTTTCCGTACTTTATGACCGAAGATTAGTCACGTTTTAAAACAACGGAATATAAATATTTTATATAGAATTTCAAAAAATTTTTTAGCGTAAAATAATGTCGGCCATTACATCAAGTATACATATGTTTGGATTGTCGTTTTAGGGTTGTAAAGTGCTTACTCGAAGTAAGTTTGGAAACTTGTTATCTTTAAGTTTTTTTCCGTATTTTGATCGAAGATTAATTAAGCTGTTTCAAAACACCGGAATATAAATATTTTATATAGAACTTCATTTTTTTTTGCGTAAAATAATGTCGGCTCATTACATCAAGTATACATATATGTTTGGATCGTCGTTTTAGGGGTTGTAAATGTCTCGAAGTAAGTTTGGAAACTTGTTATCTTTAAGTTTTTTTTCGTACTTTGATCAAGATTAGTCACGTTTCAAAAGCGGAATATAAATATTTTATATAGAACTTAATATTTTTTTAGCGTACAATAATATCGGCTCATTACATCAAGTATACATATGCCTCTTCACTCACGTAAATAAAAAATAAGGACAGGATAGATAAAAAACTAGTTGTAAATTATTGAAACTTTAAATGGTCACTTTGCTTTCGATGTCCGATTTACGCGATTTTTTTTTAGGGATATTTTTTTCGAGATCTATGCGGACAACCGCCGCAAGGTCGTTTTTGTCGAGCCGATTTTCCAAAACGCCCGTTATCCCATTCAATTTGAATTTGCCTCAAATTTGTGCAAAATTTCATTCTTCTTTAGTAAAAATCTAACGATAAAAAATCTATTTCGAGATGCTAATCCCGTGGTAATGATGTTTGAATGTCAATTTGGATTCGAAATTCAATTTATGAAAACGCAGTTAGATAGCATTAGTGAACATTATAAAAAAATAAAAATTGTCTACTTTGTTGCATTCACCAATTTGGCTTGGTAGTTTAGCCTCTTTTTTCTGCTTACTTCTTTTTTATGCCAACAACATGGGATCAAACCTTGGTGGGAGCATTGAATGAGATATATTATACCTTAGTTGAACTTCTCGTATTGGATGAATTATTTTTTAATATAATATTTTTTTTTCAAAACACTTAAATCAAAACCCTATAAAATATGACACTTACATCTAAAGATAACAAGTTTTCAAGCAAAACAAAATTTACTTGGGACACTTTATAACCTCTAAAAACGTCATCCAAACGTTTAGGTATACTTGATGTAATCTTGCCGACGTTATTTCGTGAAAAATATATTAAGTTCTATATAAAATATTGATATTTAGTGGTTTGAAATATGATTAATCTTCACTAAAATATGAAAAAAGCGTGATTTTGATAAGCATAAAAAAAGAAAAAGAAAAAAAAAGTACCCTCTTTCACGCACATAATGGTCAGCGTGACCAACCTGCTCAAAAGTTCTGATTTGGTCCTTTCATGCGGTCGGCTTGATTTTTTTTTTTTTTTTTTAAAGGGTTAGTTTGTTCCACAAGTTATTTTTTGGGTTAAAAAAGTTCCGGGTCCGTGTTTTGAGAGCCTTATGACAATTTGTCACTGTCATCCGAAATTTGTTCAGCTAAAAGTATCTGCGGTTGTCCTTCAACTTATTGGTCAATAATTGTGCACCGGGCTGCCCTTTTTAAACGTGATAGTATCTTCTTTCTTTGTACGTGAATGTGAACGTCCCTTGATGTTGTCATGTTGGTGAGACCCTCCATATGCAATGATTATGACTAATGTTGATACTGTTTGTCAGCTGACCAGTATGGTGGGCCTATGCAACATTGGCAGCAAATTGCTCCACCTCCAGCAGATCATCTTGTTACAATTCCGCTTAAACCGTTACCTCCGCCACCTTCACATGCTCCACCACGTGCACCTTCACCCCAGCCTCCATCTTACATGAACAGCAGTGGAGCATCTTCAAACTATTCTGGGTCCGAAGTTGGGCCTTCTCCGGCCGTGTCCTTAGGTTTCTCCTCACAGAGCACGTTCACGTACGAGGAATTGGTTCAGGCAACTGATGGCTTCTCAGATGCTAACCTTCTCGGACAAGGTGGTTTTGGATATGTGCACAAAGAGTCCTTCCCTAATGGGAAAGAGGTTGCAGTTAAACAGCTTAAGGCTGGGAGGCGGACAAGGTGAACGTGAATTTCAGGCGGAAGTTGAGATTATTAGCCGAGTACATCACAAGCATCTTGTGTCTCTCGTTGGATACTGCATTACTGGTGCTCAAAGATTGCTCGTTTTATGAGTTTGTTCCAAACAATACTTTGGAATTTCATTTACGGTAAATCTAATTTACTCTCTCTGGTAGAAAAAGGTTTAAATCTTGATCCGTACTCTGCTTCGAACATGCTGATCTGTCTACTAATCGAATTCTTATACTTGGAATTTCTTAGGGAAAGGGAAGGCCTCAGTGGATTGGCCAACGCGACTAAAGATTGCTCTGGGTCTGCTAAAGGACTGGCATATCTGCATGAAGACTGTACGTTTTTTTCTCTCTTTCTTATTCTTGATTTCCATGGTTAATAAATCATGTATGCTGAAATGAATAGTTTTTCTCTCATAGGTCAACTTAAAATCATTCATCGTGATATCAAAGTGACTAATATACTTATCGATTTGCAATTTTGAGGTCAAGGTAACATCTTTTGCATGTCGATTTAAGAATATGTAGCATTTTGTTTTTGGTGATTTTGAATCCTTTGCGGATTTTCAAAATCCCTTTTGTAAGTAGCTTTTGTAAATTATACATTATGGATTCCATCAGAAGCTGAATTCAGTTGTACTTATCTAGTAAATACTGTATCCGTGAAGCTTTTGTTTTCTCAGGTTGCTGATTTTGGACTTGCTAAATATAACTTCTGATGTTAATACTCATGTCTCCACCAGAGTGATGGGAACTTTTGGGTAAGACTTGGATTCTTGTGTCATAATTAGTTTTTTTTCTTAAC
>NC_081350.1:44266076-44271414 GCF_029784015.1 Lycium ferocissimum | reverse complement strand
TTTTCATTGTAGTGAGCACATTTATCTCAAAGCAGGTAAGCTCAGTCATATTTAAAGTCATCCTTATCTTGTGAGATTCGGAGAAGACGAATGAAAGGGTCTTTTTGTTCTTTTTTGGCGAGAGTGGTGTTTTTTACGGGAACCATTGGGATTGATCATATATATATATATATATATATATATATATATATATATATATATATCCCTTTTATGTAAATTATTTTGTGATTGTATGAATATTATGTTTAGTAATTCTTCCCTTGTCATCATGAATTTGTTGTTCTTAATATATGGTTATTCTCTTAACTTATTTAATAACGCCACGATGGATTAACGTAAATTTCTAGGTTTTAAAGGGCCGTTTTAATGTCTAAATAATAAAGGACGATGTTGGCCCAGTGGTTATCAAGGTGTGGTTAAGAAAAGTATTGTAGAACAAAGGTTAAGAAAGAGATGAGCAGTATAACAAGATTGAAGTGTTTGGACAAAAGTCCGGGATTAAGATAAAAATAAAAAATAAAAATAAATCTTATTTCATTTTTTCTTGTTCATTTAAAAAAAAAAAAAAAAAAAAAAAACACGAAAATTTTGGAGATGAACGAGAAAATTAATTATACTAAAACGATAAGAAGAAATATAGGAGTGAGAATGCAGGTAGGATTGTTAAAAAATTTGTTGAAAACAACATTAATTTCATTTTGTCATTTTGAACTTTTTTAACGTGAAAAGAACTTATTGAAAAATTTTACTACCCCTCTAATATTAGTATCGGGCGAGAAGATTTTTGGAGCCTAAGAATCATCTAAGACTATATGAGAAAGACTTTCTGCTAGAAGAAGAAAATGACGCTGTCACTCTTTGTTAGACAAGAGGTTAATGAGACAACACGCGTTTCTTAAACGTATAAGTTTTCACTATCGCATGATCTACATTATTCGAAAAGACTAGTAAACCTTAGAAGCTCGAAAGTTAAACTGGAAACATTAACTATTTAGACACGACATAGAGAAGGGCGAATATAATACAACGATATTAAGTTTTCGAAATAATCTCCTTTGGGAAATTAAATGCTACCGACGCGATATTTAGAACTAAAGACTATATTGAACCAATTTAGAACAAAAGTAAAGTTTATGCCTTTAGGTTAATAGATGCAAGATCATTATTTAAAAGTCAAACAAGAATTAAATAACCTATACCCAGAATATATTAGAATTAAGTAGTACCAAGAAAAACAGGTTAAGACTACAAGAATTAATAGATATAATATCGGGATCAGAATATAAATTCTTAGGATATATAAAATCTAGAAATATCTCAAAGAACCAAAAGCGATTTAGACCATATTAATTGTACAAGAGAACACTACTTTGTTAGACAAATAATTATCGATCATTGGTATTTATATAGAGATATAGAGAAAAAGAGAATATGGACAGAAGTAGAAAAAAGCCTTAAAGTGCATATTTAGAAATAATAAATTCGAAACATTATCATCAATTTAAGCAATCAAACGATAACTAACACAGTTAGTTAACGAAGGGAATTATACACCAAAAGACCTGTCCATATACACCACAACAAAATGGTGTAGTGGAAAGAAAACATAAATATCTTCTTGAGATAGCTAGAGCACTGTTATACCAATCAAAATTACCTCTGAGATACTGGGGTGAATGCATTCTTGCTGCTACATACCTGATTAATAGACTCCCATCATCCACCATCCAACACAAAACACCTATTGAGCTGTTATACCATAAAACACCTACTTATTCCCACCTGAGACCTATTGGTTGCTTATGCTTTCCTAGTGTTCTCAAGACCCATAAAGACAAATTTGAACCAAGATCTACCCCTCACATTTTCATTGGATATCCCTTCCACACAAAAGGATACAAGGTCATTGATATGTGCACCAAAAGGATACATATTTCTAGAGATGTACAATTCTATAAAAAAGTTTTCCCTTTTGTTTTGGCTTTTCCTGATTCTATCTTCACTTCAGCGTTGAAAAGGTTAAATGTTTCCTCTGATTTACTGCATAGTACAAATAGTTTTCTAGATAATGTCACTCAGCTGAATAAAGATACCACCAACTTTGTCACACCTATTATGGATGATATCATTTCGCCAAGTGGTGTGCCAAGGGGGGCATAATACAGACCAATTCATCCCCTAACAACACCAATTCACCACCTAGTACCACCAACTCACCACTACACTCACCATTACACTCTAACTCACACAACAACCCTTCTCAGACATCACCTACATCACCTTCACAATCACCTCAAACATCTCCTGCTTCACCTCAAACATCACCTCTACAGCCCCCATAAATCCAACCAAACATCATTAATCCACCACCAGCACTTAGAAGAACCAGTAGGACTAATATTCCACCTTTATATCTACATGAGTACAACTTCACTTTACCAAACTTACAACCTAACTATCCTCCCCCTAGTGACACCAGACATCAGTTTTCTCTCATTAGTTTTAATCCTAAAAGTCAGCAGCTAGTGAGAAATATCACAAATGATAATGAACCATCTTCATATGAAGAGGCAGTCATGAGCCCTGCTTGGCAGAAGGCAATGACACAAGAGTTTGAAGCACTATATTCTAACAATACTTGGAGTTTAGTACTATTTCCTACAAGAAAGAGAGCAATAGGATGTAAATGGGTATACAAAATCAAACACAAGGCAGATGGCACTGTGGAAAGATTTAAGGCAAGACTTGTAGTGAAGGGGTACACTCAACAACATGGGATTGACTACATTGAGACCTTCTCACCAGTGGTAAAGATGACTATTGTGAGGGTTTTAATCAGTTTAGTTGTCAAAAGGGGCTGGAATTTATATCAGTTGGATGTGAAAAATGTATTCCTTCATGGAGACCTAAATGAAGAAGTGTACATGGATGTTCCACAAGGCCTCATAGTAAATGAGAAGAGGCTGATATGCAGGCTCAACAAATCTTTATATGGCTTGAAGCGAGCCTGCAGATAGTGGTATGAAAAACTTGCCGAAGCACTGTATTCAGAGGTACTCTCACTCAACTAGTGACTACTCACTGTTTTACAAGAAGCATGGTTTGTCAGTAGTCTTTATAGCAGTATATATAGATGATGTTATTCTAACTGGGACTGACATTACAGAGATCACATCCTTGAAGTGTTACCTACATAAACAATTCAAGATCAAGGACTTAGGAAAACTCCATTATTTCCTAGACCTTGAGGTTCTCTACAAAGATGATGGTGTATTGATATCTCAAAGGAAGTTCACCTTGGACCTGATCAAAGAATTTGACTGTGAGAATTATGCCACCACAACACCACCTTTTGATCCTTCAGTGAAGTTAAAGGCAGATGAAAGGAAACTGTTGAATGATCCCACATTTTACAGAAAGTTAGTTGGAAAACTGAATTTTCTCACCAACACAAGGTTGGACATTGTATTAAGTGTTCAACATCTGAGCCAATTTTTGCAGTCTCCCAGAGAACCTCACCTCAAAAGTGCTTTCCATGTTTTGAGGTACTTGAAAAATGATGCTACTCTAGGGGTCTATCTATCCAAGGTTCCAAACTACACCATCTCTGCATACTGTGATTCAGATTGGGCTTCATGCTCAGACTCCAAAAGATCAGTGAGTGGGTATATTGTACTTATGGGAGATTGTCCTGTTAGTTGGAAGTCTAAGAAGCAAAGCACAGTATCCTTATCCTCAGCAGAAGCATAATACAATGCAATCAGGACGGTAGTAGATGAGCTAGTTTGGATTGAAAGGTTGCTGAAGGAGTTAGATGAATCACCACACTTGCCTATCACCATCTATTATGATAGCCAAGCAGCTATACAAATTGCAAAAAATCCAGTATTTCATGAGCGTACAAAACACATAGAGGTGAACTGTCATTTTGTTAGAGACAAGCACTGCAAGATGGATTGCTTACTATACAACACATCTCAACTTTTGATCAACTGGCAGATGTCTTAACAAAAGCATTAACTGGACCAAAGCATTCCACAGTTTTGAGCAAGTTGTCAGGAAGTCTATCCCCTCCAACTTAAGGGGGGGGGGGGGGTGTCGAGATTAATTATTTATGAATTAGTTGCACTTAGGCAGTTAGTTAGTTGGTACAACTGCAAAGTAAGCATGCTTAGTTGGCAAGTTAGTTACTAGGTCGGTTAGGGTAGTTTTAGATATTTTGATCATTGTATTGAGTTGTATATATACATAGTCGTGATAATGAAATGGTCAAGCTTTCATTTCCAATTCCTCTGTGTTGGTAACTGTTCTCATTCCTACACTTATCTCTTTTTCTTCACTTAGCTCTAGAGCCTATCAACCTCCATTAATGGAGGCCTGAGCTCAACCTTCACTATAACTGTAATCTCAACAAAATAAACTTCGTTTGATAAGGGTTTTAAGTATCTTTGTTTATTCTGGTAAATTAGCAACATATAACAGACAGTTAACCATCAAGAGTTTGTGGTGATGAGATAGATGAAATCCCTCCACCCTTAATTAAAGGTCTATATGAATTTTTTTTTGGTGAGAGAGCCCTTTTCCCTTTAGTGGACCTTAATGGCGCGAATGCATATTGATCGGAGCTCCCATGTGTTGACAAAAACATGGATGGAAACAAAAAAAATAGTCAATTAAAGTACCATTTTGAATTGGTTACGTACCTCAAAGAATAGTAAATACTCTCCAGATGAAAGTAAAACATATATATAAGTACGATATAAAAGTAAAACATATATATAAGTACGATGTCACGAGGTGGGAAAAGGTTTAATTGTTGTTGATACACTTACACTACATCTTGTATATGTCAAGAATTATTTATTTACTTATTTGTTTGCATATTTTTATGTGAATAGAGGGTAGGTAATTCTGTTATGAGAACCCCTAAACTTTTTTTTTCTGTATTGAAATATATTGAAACTTTGTGTACATCTAATCGGCTTTAATTAGTTTGAAATGAAGTGTAATAGTAGTGGTTAAAAGTTAAAACAGTCCCTCGGAAGACAGAGATTGAAAATTGTGAATATCGGATTCAAGATGATTGTAATTCTTTTAAGTCCATCTTATAATATAATGCGATGATGCGAATTTTATGCTTCGATTGTGTGGAAATTGTAAAAATAACTAAACTCCTACATTCTTGCTTCCTTCTCGTTTGCTGCATATCAAGTATTACCTGGTAAATTACTAAAGGCAAATTCAAGAAGTTCTATTGTTAGAAATAGACCAATTTAATTTGGAAAAATGCAAAGAAATGAAGTGCGTCAAAGATGCTGGGTGCCTTTGTTTTTTTTAT